>NW_027616799.1:0-187904 GCF_964187855.1 Myxine glutinosa | reverse complement strand
GTGTTGGAAAACCACTTTTCGCACTTGTGTTGGTGCAGGAAACCACTTTTGCACTTGTATTAGTGTGGAAAAAACACTTTTTGCACTTGTGTTAGTGTTGAAAAACGACTTTTCGCACTTGTGTTAGTGTTGAAAAACGACTTTTCGCACTTGTGTTGGTGCAGGATACCACTTTTGCACTTGTATTAGTGTGGAAAAACCACTTTTCGCACTTGTGTTAGTGTTGAAAAACCACTTTTTGCACTTGTGTTAGTGTTGAAAAACCACTTTTTGCACTTGTGTTAGTGTTGAAAAACCACTTTTTACACTTGTGTTAGTGTTGAAAAACCACTTTTCGCACTTGTGATAGTGTTGAAAAACCACTTTTCGCACTTGTGTTAGTGTTGAAAAACCACTTTTCGCACTTGTGTTAGTGTTGAAAAACCACTTTCGCACTTGTGTTGGTGCAGGAAACCACTTTTGCACTTGTATTAGTGTGGAAAAAACACTTTTTGCACTTGTGATAGTGTTGAAAAACCACTTTTCGCACTTGTGTTAGTGTTGAAAAACCACTTTTCGCACTTGTGTTGGTGCAGGAAACCACTTTTGCACTTGTATTAGTGTGGAAAAAACACTTTTTGCACTTGTGATAGTGTTGAAAAACCACTTTTTGCACTTGTGTTGGTGCAGGAAACCACTTTTGCACTTGTATTAGTGTGGAAAAACCACTTTTCGCACTTGTGTTAGTGTTGAAAAACCACTTTTCGCACTTGTATTAGTGTGGATAAACCACTTTTTGCACTTGTGATTGTGTTGAAAAACCACTTTTTGCAGTTGTGTTAGTGTTGAAAAACCAGTTTTCGCACTTGTGTTGGTGCAGGAAACCACTTTTCGCACTTGTGTTAGTGTTGAAAAACCACTTTTCGCACTTGTATTAGTGTGGAAAAACCACTTTTTGCAGTTGTGATAGTGTTGAAAAACCACTTTTCGCACTTGTGTTAGTGTTGAAAAATGACTTTTCGCACTTGTGTTGGTGCAGGAAACCACTTTTGCACTTGTATTAGTGTGGAAAAAACACTTTTTGCACTTGTGATATTGTTGAAAAACCACTTTTCGCACTTGTGTTAGTGTTGAAAAACCACTTTTCGCACTTGTGTTTGTGCAGGAAACCACTTTTGCACTTGTATTAGTGTGGAAAAACCACTTTTCGCACTTGTGTTAGTGTTGAAAAACGACTTTTCGCACTTGTGTTAGTGTTGAAAAACCACTTTTCGCACTTGTGTTGGTGCAGGAAACCACTTTTGCACTTGTATTAGTGTGGAAAAACCACTTTTCGCACTTTTGTTAGTGTTGAAAACCACTTTTCGCACTTGTATTCAGTGTGGAAAAACCACTTTTTGCACTAGTGATTGTGTTGAAAAACCACTTTTTGCAGTTGTGTTAGTGTTGAAAAACCAGTTTTCGCACTTGTGTTGGTGCAGGAAACCACTTTTGCACTTGTATTAGTGTGGATAAACCACTTTTTGCACTTGTGATTGTGTTGAAATACCACTTTTTGCAGTTGTGTTAGTGTTGAAAAACCAGTTTTCGCACTTGTGTTGGTGCAGGAAACCACTTTTCGCACTTGTGTTAGTGTTGAAAAACACTTTTCGCACTTGTATTAGTGTGGAAAAACCACTTTTTGCACTTGTGATTGTGTTGAAAAACCACTTTTTGCAGTTGTGTTAGTGTTGGAAAACCACTTTTTGCACTTGTGTTGTGCAGGAAACCACTTTTGCACTTGTATTAGTGTGGAAAAAACACTTTTTGCACTTGTGTTAGTGTTGAAAAACGACTTTTCGCACTTGTGTTAGTGTTGAAAAACGACTTTTCGCACTTGTGTTGGTGCAGGAAACCACTTTTGCACTTGTATTAGTGTGGAAAAAACACTTTTCGCACTTGTGTTAGTGTTGAAAAACCACTTTTTGCACTTGTGTTAGTGTTGAAAAACCACTTTTTGCACTTGTGTTAGTGTTGAAAAACGACTTTTTACACTTGTGTTAGTGTTGAAAAACCACTTTTCGCACTTGTGATAGTGTTGAAAAACCACTTTTCGCACTTGTGTTAGTGTTGAAAAACCACTTTTCGCACTTGTGTTGGTGCAGGAAACCACTTTTGCACTTGTATTAGTGTGGAAAAACCACTTTTCGCACTTGTGTTAGTGTTGAAAAACCACTTTTCGCACTTGTGTTAGTGTTGAAAAACCACTTTTCGCACTTGTGTTGGTGCAGGAAACCACTTTTGCACTTGTATTAGTGTGGAAAAACCACTTTTCGCACTTGTGTTAGTGTTGAAAAACCACTTTTCGCACTTGTATTAGTGTGGAAAAACCACTTTTTGCACTTGTGATTGTGTTGAAAAACCACTTTTTGCAGTTGTGTTAGTGTTGAAAAACCAGTTTTCGCACTTGTGTTGGTGCAGGAAACCACTTTTCGCACTTGTGTTAGTGTTGAAAAACCACTTTTCGCACTTGTATTAGTGTGGAAAAACCACTTTTTGCAGTTGTGAGAGTGTTGAAAAACCACTTTTCGCACTTGTGTTAGTGTTGAAAAACGACTTTTCGCACTTGTGTTGGTGCAGGAAACCACTTTTGCACTTGTATTAGTGTGGAAAAAACACTTTTTGCACTTGTGATATTGTTGAAAAACCACTTTTCGCACTTGTGTTAGTGTTGAAAAACCACTTTTCGCACTTGTGTTGGTGCAGGAAACCACTTTTGCACTTGTATTAGTGTGGAAAAACCACTTTTCGCACTTGTGTTAATGTTGAAAAACGACTTTTCGCACTTGTGTTAGTGTTGAAAAACCACTTTTCGCACTTGTGTTGGTGCAGGAAACCACTTTTGCACTTGTATTAGTGTGGAAAAACCACTTTTCGCACTTGTGTTAGTGTTGAAAACCACTTTTCGCACTTGTATTAGTGTGGAAAAACCACTTTTTGCACTTGTGATTGTGTTGAAAAACCACTTTTTGCAGTTGTGTTAGTGTTGAAAAACCAGTTTTCGCACTTGTGTTGGTGCAGGAAACCACTTTTGCACTTGTATTAGTGTGGAAAAACCACTTTTTGCACTTGTGATTGTGTTGAAATACCACTTTTTGCAGTTGTGTTAGTGTTGAAAAACCAGTTTTCGCACTTGTGTTGGTGCAGGAAACCACTTTTCGCACTTGTGTTAGTGTTGAAAAACCACTTTTCGCACTTGTATTAGTGTGGAAAAACCACTTTTCGCACTTGTGTTAGTGTTGAAAAACCACTTTTCGCACTTGTGTTAGTGTTGAAAAACCACTTTTCGCACTTGTAATAGTGTTGAAAAACCACTTTTCGCACTTGTGTTAGTGTTGAAAAACCACTTTTCGCACTTGTGTTAGTGTTGAAAAACCACTTTTCGCACTTGTGTTGGTGCAGGAAACCACTTTTGCACTTGTATTAGTGTGGAAAAAACACTTTTTGCACTTGTGATAGTGTTGAAAAACCACTTTTCGCACTTGTGTTGGTGCAGGAAACCACTTTTGCACTTGTATTAGTGTGGAAAAAACACTTTTTGCACTTGTGATAGTGTTGAAAAACCACTTTTCGCACTTGTGCTAGTGTTGAAAAACCACTTTACGCACTTGTGTTGGTGCAGGAAACCACTTTTGCACTTGTATTAGTGTGGAAAAAACACTTTTTGCACTTGTGATAGTGTTGAAAAACCATTTTTCGCACTTGTGTTAGTGTTGAAAAACCACTTTTCGCACTTGTGTTAGTGTTGAAAAACCACTTTTTGCACTTGTGTTGGTGCAGGAAACCACTTTTGCACTTGTATTAGTGTGGATAAAATACTTTTTGCACTTGTGATAGTGTTGAAAAACCACTTTTTGCAATTGTGTTAGTGTTGAAAAACCACTTTTCGCTCTTGTGTTAGTGTTGAAAAACCACTTTTCACACTTGTGTTAGTGTTGAAAAACCACTTTTCGCACTTGTGTTAGTGTTGAAAATCCACATTTCCCACTTGTGTTGGTGCAGGAAACCACTTTTGCACTTGTATTAGTGTGGAAAAACCACTTTTCGCACTTGTGTTAGTGTTGAAAATCCACATTTCCCACTTGTGTTGGTGCAGGAAACCACTTTTGCACTTGTATTAGTGTGGAAAAACCACTTTTCGCACTTGTGTTAGTGTTGAAAAACCACTTTTCGCACTTGTATTAGTGTGGAAAAACTACTTTTCACACTTGTTTTAGTGTTGAAAAACCACTTTTCGCACTTGTGTTAGTGTTGAAAAACCACTTTTCGCACTTGTGTTGGTGCAGGAAACCACTTTTGCACTTGTATTTGTGTGGAAAAAACACTTTTTGCACTTGTGATAGTGTTTAAAAACCACTTTTCACACTTGTGTTAGTGTTGAAAAACCACTTTTCGCACTTGTGTTGGTGCAGGAAACCACTTTTGCACTTGTATTAGTGTGGAAAAACCACTTTTTGCACTTGTGTTAGTGTTGAAAAAACACTTTTCGCACTTGTGTTGGTGCAGGAAACCACTTTTGCACTTGTATTTGTGTGGAAAAAACACTTTTTGCACTTGTGATAGTGTTGAAAAACCACTTTTCGCAGTTGTGTTAGTGTTGAAAAACCACTTTTCGCACTTGTGTTGGTGCAGGAAACCACTTTTGCACTTGTATTAGTGTGGAAAAACCACTTTTCGCACTTGTGTTAGTGTTGAAAAACCACTTTTTGCACTTGTGATAGTGTTGAAAAACCACTTTTCGCACTTGTGTTAGTGTTGAAAACCCACTTTGCACACTTGTGTTAGTGTTGAAAAACCACTTTTTGCACTTGTGTTGGTGCAGGAAACCACTTTTGCACTTGTATTAGTGTGGAAAAAACACTTTTTGCACTTGTGATAGTGTTGAAAAACCACTTTTCGCACTTGTGTTAGTGTTGAAAAACGACTTTTCGCACTTGTGCTGGTGCAGGAAACCACTTTTGCACTTGTATTAGTGTGGAAAAAACACTTTTTGCACTTGTGATATTGTTGAAAAACCACTTTTCGCACTTGTGTTAGTGTTGAAAAACCACTTTTCGCACTTGTGTTGGTGCAGGAAACCACTTTTGCACTTGTATTAGTGTGGAAAAACCACTTTTCGCACTTGTGTTAGTGTTGAAAAACCACTTTTCGCACTTGTGTTAGTGTTGAAAAACCACTTTTCGCACTTGTGTTGGTGCAGGAAACCACTTTTGCACTTGTATTAGTGTGGAAAAACCACTTTTCGCACTTGTGTTAGTGTTGAAAAACCACTTTTCGCACTTGTATTAGTGTGGAAAAACCACTTTTTGCACTTGTGATTGTGTTGAAAAACCACTTTTTGCAGTTGTGTTAGTGTTGAAAAACCAGTTTTCGCACTTGTGTTGGTGCAGGAAACCACTTTTCGCACTTGTGTTAGTGTTGAAAAACCACTTTTCGCACTTGTATTAGTGTGGAAAAACCACTTTTTGCAGTTGTGATAGTGTTGAAAAACCACTTTTCGCACTTGTGTTAGTGTTGAAAAATGACTTTTCGCACTTGTGTTGGTGCAGGAAACCACTTTTGCACTTGTATTAGTGTGGAAAAAACACTTTTTGCACTTGTGATATTGTTGAAAAACCACTTTTCGCACTTGTGTTAGTGTTGAAAAACACTTTTCGCACTTGTGTTGGTGCAGGAAACCACTTTTGCACTTGTATTAGTGTGGAAAAACCACTTTTCGCACTTGTGTTAGTGTTGAAAAACGACTTTTCGCACTTGTGTTAGTGTTGAAAAACCACTTTTCGCACTTGTGTTGGTGCAGGAAACCACTTTTGCACTTGTATTAGTGTGGAAAAACCACTTTTCGCACTTGTGATTGTGTTGAAAAACCACTTTTTGCAGTTGTGTTAGTGTTGAAAAACCAGTTTTCGCACTTGTGTTGGTGCAGGAAACCACTGTTGCACTTGTATTAGTGTGGAAAAACCACTTTTTGCACTTGTGATTGTGTTGAAAAACCACTTTTTGCAGTTGTGTTAGTGTTGAAAAACCAGTTTTCGCACTTGTGTTGGTGCAGGAAACCACTTTTGCACTTGTATTAGTGTGGAAAAACCACTTTTTGCACTTGTGATTGTGTTGAAACACCACTTTTTGCAGTTGTGTTAGTGTTGAAAAACCAGTTTTCGCACTTGTGTTGGTGCAGGAAACCACTTTTCGCACTTGTGTTAGTGTTGAAAAACCACTTTTCGCACTTGTATTAGTGTGGAAAAACCACTTTTTGCACTTGTGATTGTGTTGAAAAACCACTTTTTGCAGTTGTGTTAGTGTTGGAAAACCACTTTTCGCACTTGTGTTGGTGCAGGAAACCACTTTTGCACTTGTATTAGTGTGGAAAAAACACTTTTTGCACTTGTGTTAGTGTTGAAAAACGACTTTTCGCACTTGTGTTAGTGTTGAAAAACGACTTTTCGCACTTGTGTTGGTGCAGGATACCACTTTTGCACTTGTATTAGTGTGGAAAAACCACTTTTCGCACTTGTGTTAGTGTTGAAAAACCACTTTTTGCACTTGTGTTAGTGTTGAAAAACCACTTTTTGCACTTGTGTTAGTGTTGAAAAACCACTTTTTACACTTGTGTTAGTGTTGAAAAACCACTTTTCGCACTTGTGATAGTGTTGAAAAACCACTTTTCGCACTTGTGTTAGTGTTGAAAAACCACTTTTCGCACTTGTGTTAGTGTTGAAAAACCACTTTTCGCACTTGTGTTGGTGCAGGAAACCACTTTTGCACTTGTATTAGTGTGGAAAAAACACTTTTTGCACTTGTGATAGTGTTGAAAAACCACTTTTCGCACTTGTGTTAGTGTTGAAAAACCACTTTTCGCACTTGTGTTGGTGCAGGAAACCACTTTTGCACTTGTATTAGTGTGGAAAAAACACTTTTTGCACTTGTGATAGTGTTGAAAAACCACTTTTTGCACTTGTGTTGGTGCAGGAAACCACTTTTGCACTTGTATTAGTGTGGAAAAACCACTTTTCGCACTTGTGTTAGTGTTGAAAAACCACTTTTCGCACTTGTATTAGTGTGGATAAACCACTTTTTGCACTTGTGATTGTGTTGAAAAACCACTTTTTGCAGTTGTGTTAGTGTTGAAAAACCAGTTTTCGCACTTGTGTTGGTGCAGGAAACCACTTTTCGCACTTGTGTTAGTGTTGAAAAACCACTTTTCGCACTTGTATTAGTGTGGAAAAACCACTTTTTGCAGTTGTGATAGTGTTGAAAAACCACTTTTCGCACTTGTGTTAGTGTTGAAAAATGACTTTTCGCACTTGTGTTGGTGCAGGAAACCACTTTTGCACTTGTATTAGTGTGGAAAAAACACTTTTTGCACTTGTGATATTGTTGAAAAACCACTTTTCGCACTTGTGTTAGTGTTGAAAAACCACTTTTCGCACTTGTGTTTGTGCAGGAAACCACTTTTGCACTTGTATTAGTGTGGAAAAACCACTTTTCGCACTTGTGTTAGTGTTGAAAAACGACTTTTCGCACTTGTGTTAGTGTTGAAAAACCACTTTTCGCACTTGTGTTGGTGCAGGAAACCACTTTTGCACTTGTATTAGTGTGGAAAAACCACTTTTCGCACTTTTGTTAGTGTTGAAAACCACTTTTCGCACTTGTATTAGTGTGGAAAAACCACTTTTTGCACTAGTGATTGTGTTGAAAAACCACTTTTTGCAGTTGTGTTAGTGTTGAAAAACCAGTTTTCGCACTTGTGTTGGTGCAGGAAACCACTTTTGCACTTGTATTAGTGTGGATAAACCACTTTTTGCACTTGTGATTGTGTTGAAATACCACTTTTTGCAGTTGTGTTAGTGTTGAAAAACCAGTTTTCGCACTTGTGTTGGTGCAGGAAACCACTTTTCGCACTTGTGTTAGTGTTGAAAAACCACTTTTCGCACTTGTATTAGTGTGGAAAAACCACTTTTTGCACTTGTGATTGTGTTGAAAAACCACTTTTTGCAGTTGTGTTAGTGTTGGAAAACCACTTTTTGCACTTGTGTTGGTGCAGGAAACCACTTTTGCACTTGTATTAGTGTGAAAAAACACTTTTTGCACTTGTGTTAGTGTTGAAAAACGACTTTTCGCACTTGTGTTAGTGTTGAAAAACGACTTTTCGCACTTGTGTTGGTGCAGGAAACCACTTTTGCACTTGTATTAGTGTGGAAAAACCACTTTTCGCACTTGTGTTAGTGTTGAAAAACCACTTTTTGCACTTGTGTTAGTGTTGAAAAACCACTTTTTGCACTTGTGTTAGTGTTGAAAAACGACTTTTTACACTTGTGTTAGTGTTGAAAACCACTTTTCGCACTTGTGATAGTGTTGAAAAACCACTTTTCGCACTTGTGTTAGTGTTGAAAAACCACTTTTCGCACTTGTGTTAGTGTTGAAAAACCACTTTTCGCACTTGTGTTGGTGCAGGAAACCACTTTTGCACTTGTATTAGTGTGGAAAAAACACTTTTTGCACTTGTGATAGTGTTGAAAAACCACTTTTCGCACTTGTGTTAGTGTTGAAAAACCACTTTTCGCACTTGTGTTGGTGCAGGAAACCACTTTTGCACTTGTATTAGTGTGGAAAAAACACTTTTTGCACTTGTGATAGTGTTGAAAAACTACTTTTGCACTTGTGTTAGTGTTGAAAAACCACTTTTTGCACTTGTGTTGGTGCAGGAAACCACTTTTGCACTTGTATTAGTGTGGAAAAACCACTTTTCGCACTTGTGTTAGTGTTGAAAAACCACTTTTCGCACTTGTGTTAGTGTTGAAAAACCACTTTTCGCACTTGTGTTGGTGCAGGAAACCACTTTTGCACTTGTATTAGTGTGGAAAAAACACTTTTTGCACTTGTGATAGTGTTGAAAAACCACTTTTCGCACTTGTGTTAGTGTTGAAAAACCACTTTTCGCACTTGTGTTGGTGCAGGAAACCACTTTTGCACTTGTATTAGTGTGGAAAAAACACTTTTTGCACTTGTGATATTGTTGAAAAACCACTTTTCGCACTTGTGTTAGTGTTGAAAAACCACTTTTCGCACTTGTGTTGGTGCAGGAAACCACTTTTGCACTTGTATTAGTGTGGAAAAACCACTTTTCGCACTTGTGTTAGTGTTGAAAAACCACTTTTCGCACTTGTGTTAGTGTTGAAAAACCACTTTTCGCACTTGTGTTGGTGCAGGAAACCACTTTTGCACTTGTATTAGTGTGGAAAAACCACTTTTTGCACTTGTGTTAGTGTTGAAAAACCACTTTTTGCCCTTGTGTTAGTGTTGAAAAACCACATTTCATACTTGTGTTGGTGCAGGAAACCACTTTTGCACTTGTATTAGTGTGGAAAAAACACTTTTTGCACTTGTATTAGTGTGGAAAAACCACTTTTCGCACTTGTGTTAGTGTTGAAAAACCACTTTTCGCACTTGTGTTAGTGTTGAAAAACCACTTTTCGCACTTGTGATAGTGTTGAAAAACCACTTTTCGCACTTGTGTTAGTGTTGAAAAACCACTTTTCGCACTTGTGTTAGTGTTGAAAAACCACTTTTCGCACTTGTGTTGGTGCAGGAAACCACTTTTGCACTTGTATTAGTGTGGAAAAAACACTTTTTGCACTTGTGATAGTGTTGAAAAACCACTTTTCGCACTTGTGTTAGTGTTGAAAAACCACTTTTCGCACTTGTGTTGGTGCAGGAAACCACTTTTGCACTTGTATTAGTGTGGAAAAAACACTTTTTGCACTTGTGATAGTGTTGAAAAACCACTTTTCGCACTTGTGTTAGTGTTGAAAAACCACTTTTCGCACTTGTGTTGGTGCAGGAAACCACTTTTGCACTTGTATTAGTGTGGAAAAAACACTTTTTGCACTTGTGATAGTGTTGAAAAACCATTTTTCGCACTTGTGTTAGTGTTGAAAAACCACTTTTCGCACTTGTGTTGGTGCAGGAAACCACTTTTGCACTTGTATTAGTGTGCAAAAAACACTTTTCGCACTTGTGTTAGTGTTGAAAAACCACTTTTTGCACTTGTGTTAGTGTTGAAAAACCACTTTTCGCACTTGTGTTAGTGTTGAAAAACCACTTTTCGCACTTGTGATAGTGTTGAAAAACCACTTTTCGCACTTGTGTTAGTGTTGAAAACCCACTTTTCACACTTGTGTTAGTGTTGAAAAACCACTTTTGCACTTGTGTTGGTGCAGGAAACCACTTTTGCACTTGTATTAGTGTGGAAAAAACACTTTTTGCACTTGTGATAGTGTTGAAAAACCACTTTTCGCACTTGTGTTAGTGTTGAAAAACGACTTTTCGCACTTGTGTTGGTGCAGGAAACCACTTTTGCACTTGTATTAGTGTGGAAAAAACACTTTTTGCACTTGTGATATTGTTGAAAAACCACTTTTCGCACTTGTGTTAGTGTTGAAAAACCACTTTTCGCACTTGTGTTGGTGCAGGAAACCACTTTTGCACTTGTATTAGTGTGGAAAACCACTTTTCGCACTTGTGTTGTTAGTGTTGAAAAACCACTTTTCGCACTTGTGTTAGTGTTGAAAAACCACTTTTCGCACTTGTGTTGGTGCAGGAAACCACTTTTGCACTTGTATTAGTGTGGAAAAACCACTTTTCGCACTTGTGTTAGTGTTGAAAAACCACTTTTCGCACTTGTATTAGTGTGAAAAACCACTTTTTGCACTTGTGATTGTGTTGAAAAACCACTTTTTACACTTGTGTTAGTGTTGAAAAACCACTTTTCGCACTTGTGATAGTGTTGAAAAACCACTTTTCGCACTTGTGTTAGTGTTGAAAAACCACTTTTCGCACTTGTGTTAGTGTTGAAAAACCACTTTTCGCACTTGTGTTGGTGCAGGAAACCACTTTTGCACTTGTATTAATGTGGAAAAAACACTTTTTGCACTTGTGATAGTGTTGAAAAACCACTTTTCGCACTTGTGTTAGTGTTGAAAACCACTTTTCGCACTTGTGTTGGTGCAGGAAACAACTTTTGCACTTGTATTAGTGTGGAAAAAACACTTTTTGCACTTGTGATAGTGTTGAAAAACCACTTTTTGCACTTGTGTTAGTGTTGAAAAACCACTTTTCGCACTTGTGTTGGTGCAGGAAACCACTTTTGCACTTGTATTAGTGTGGAAAAACCACTTTTCGCACTTGTGTTAGTGTTGAAAAACCACTTTTCGCACTTGTGTTAGTGTTGAAAAACCACTTTTCGCACTTGTGTTGGTGCAGGAAACCACTTTAGCACTTGTATTAGTGTGGAAAAACACTTTTTGCACTTGTGATAGTGTTGAAAAACCACTTTTCGCACTTGTGTTAGTGTTGAAAAACGACTTTTCGCACTTGTGTTGGTGCAGGAAACCACTTTTGCACTTGTATTAGTGTGGAAAAAACACTTTTGCACTTGTGATATTGTTGAAAAACCACTTTTCGCACTTGTGTTAGTGTTGAAAAACCACTTTTCGCACTTGTGTTGGTGCAGGAAACCACTTTTGCACTTGTATTAGTGTGGAAAAACCACTTTTTGCACTTGTGATAGTGTTGAAAAACCATTTTTCGCACTTGTGTTAGTGTTGAAAAACCACTTTTCGCACTTGTGTTGGTGCAGGAAACCACTTTTGCACTTGTATTAGTGTGCAAAAACCACTTTTCGCACTTGAACCACTTTTCGCACTTGTGTTAGTGTTGAAAAACCACTTTTTGCACTTGTGTTAGTGTTGAAAAAACCACTTTTCGCACTTGTGTTAGTGTTGAAAAACCACTTTTCGCACTTGTGATAGTGTTGAAAAACCACTTTTCGCACTTGTGTTAGTGTTGAAAACCCACTTTTCACACTTGTGTTAGTGTTGAAAAACCACTTTTTGCACTTGTGTTGGTGCAGGAAACCACTTTTGCACTTGTATTAGTGTGGAAAAAACACTTTTTGAACTTGTGATAGTGTTGAAAAACCACTTTTCGCACTTGTAGTTAGTGTTGAAAAACCACTTTTCGCACTTGTGTTGGTGCAGGAAACCACTTTTGCACTTGTATTAGTGTGGAAAAAACACTTTTTGCACTTGTGATAGTGTTGAAAAACTACTTTTTGCACTTGTGTTAGTGTTGAAAAACCACTTTTTGCACTTGTGTTGGTGCAGGA
This sequence comes from Myxine glutinosa, assembly GCF_964187855.1. Classification (NCBI taxonomy): domain Eukaryota; kingdom Metazoa; phylum Chordata; class Myxini; order Myxiniformes; family Myxinidae; genus Myxine; species Myxine glutinosa. The sequence goes on along the minus strand of NW_027616799.1, from coordinate 175,720 downwards.
AACCACTTTTGCACTTGTATTAGTGTGGAAAAACCACTTTTCGCACTTGTGTTAGTGTTGAAAAACCACTTTTCGCACTTGTGTTAGTGTTGAAAAACCACTTTTCGCACTTGTGTTGGTGCAGGAAACCACTTTTGCACTTGTATTAGTGTGGAAAAAACACTTTTTGCACTTGTGATAGTGTTGAAAAACCACTTTTCGCACTTGTGTTAGTGTTGAAAAACCACTTTTCGCACTTGTGTTGGTGCAGGGGAAACCACTTTTGCACTTGTATTAGTGTGGAAAAAACACTTTTTGCACTTGTGATATTGTTGAAAAACCACTTTTCGCACTTGTGTTAGTGTTGAAAAACCACTTTTCGCACTTGTGTTGGTGCAGGAAACCACTTTTGCACTTGTATTAGTGTGGAAAAACCACTTTTCGCACTTGTGTTAGTGTTGAAAAACCACTTTTCGCACTTGTGTTAGTGTTGAAAAACCACTTTTCGCACTTGTGTTGGTGCAGGAAACCACTTTTGCACTTGTATTAGTGTGGAAAAACCACTTTTTGCACTTGTGTTAGTGTTGAAAAACCACTTTTTGCCCTTGTGTTAGTGTTGAAAAACCACATTTCATACTTGTGTTGGTGCAGGAAACCACTTTTGCACTTGTATTAGTGTGGAAAAAACACTTTTTGCACTTGTATTAGTGTGGAAAAACCACTTTTCGCACTTGTGTTAGTGTTGAAAAACCACTTTTCGCACTTGTGTTAGTGTTGAAAAACCACTTTTCGCACTTGTGATAGTGTTGAAAAACCACTTTTCGCACTTGTGTTAGTGTTGAAAAACCACTTTTCGCACTTGTGTTAGTGTTGAAAAACCACTTTTCGCACTTGTGTTGGTGCAGGAAACCACTTTTGCACTTGTATTAGTGTGGAAAAAACACTTTTTGCACTTGTGATAGTGTTGAAAAACCACTTTTCGCACTTGTGTTAGTGTTGAAAAACCACTTTTCGCACTTGTGTTGGTGCAGGAAACCACTTTTGCACTTGTATTAGTGTGAAAAAACACTTTTTGCACTTGTGATAGTGTTGAAAAACCACTTTTCGCACTTGTGTTAGTGTTGAAAAACCACTTTTCGCACTTGTGTTGGTGCAGGAAACCACTTTTGCACTTGTATTAGTGTGGAAAAAACACTTTTTGCACTTGTGATAGTGTTGAAAAACCATTTTTCGCACTTGTGTTAGTGTTGAAAAACCACTTTTCGCACTTGTGTTGGTGCAGGAAACCACTTTTGCACTTGTATTAGTGTGCAAAAACCACTTTTCGCACTTGTGTTAGTGTTGAAAAACCATTTTTCGCACTTGTGTTAGTGTTGAAAAACCACTTTTCGCACTTGTGTTGGTGCAGGAAACCACTTTTGCACTTGTATTAGTGTGCAAAAACCACTTTTCGCACTTGTGATAGTGTTGAAAAACCACTTTTCGCACTTGTGTTAGTGTTGAAAAACCACTTTTCGCACTTGTGTTGGTGCAGGAAACCACTTTTGCACTTGCATTAGTGTGGAAAAAACACTTTTTGCACTTGTGTTGGTGCAGGAAACCACTTTTGCACTTGTAATAGTGTGGAAAAAACACTTTTTGCACATGTGATAGTGTTGAAAAACCACTTTTCGCACTTGTGTTAGTGTTGAAAAACCACTTTTCGCACTTGTGTTGGTGCAGGAAACCACTTTTGCACTTGTATTAGTGTGGAAAACCACTTGTCGCACTTGTGTTAGTGTTGAAAAACCACTTTTCGCACTTGTGTTAGTGTTGAAAAACCACTTTTCACACTGTGTTGGTGCAGGAAACCACTTTTGCACTTGTATTAGTGTGGAAAAACCACTTTTCGCACTTGTGTTAGTGTTGAAAAACCACTTTTCGCACTTGTGTTAGTGTTGAAAAACCACTTTTCGCACTTGTGTTGGTGCAGGAAACCACTTTTGCACTTGTATTAGTGTGGAAAAACCACTTTTCGCACTTGTGTTGTTAGTGTTGAAAAACCACTTTTCGCACTTGTGTTAGTGTTGAAAAACCACTTTTCGCACTTGTGTTGGTGCAGGAAAACCACTTTTGCACTTGTATTAGTGTGGAAAAACCACTTTTCGCACTTGTGTTAGTGTTGAAAAACCACTTTTCGCACTTGTATTAGTGTGGAAAAACCACTTTTTGCACTTGTGATTGTGTTGAAAAACCACTTTTTACACTTGTGTTAGTGTGTTGAAAAACCACTTTTCGCACTTGTGATAGTGTTGAAAACCACTTTTCGCACTTGTGTTAGTGTTGAAAAACCACTTTTTCGCACTTGTGTTAGTGTTGAAAAACCACTTTTCGCACTTGTGTTGGTGCAGGGAAACCACTTTTGCACTTGTATTAATGTGGAAAAAAACACTTTTTGCACTTGTGATAGTGTTGAAAAACCACTTTTCGCACTTGTGTTAGTGTTGAAAAAACCACTTTTCGCACTTGTGTTGGTGCAGGAAACAACTTTTGCACTTGTATTAGTGTGGAAAAAACACTTTTTGCACTTGTGATAGTGTTGAAAAACCACTTTTTGCACTTGTGTTAGTGTTGAAAAACCACTTTTCGCACTTGTGTTGGTGCAGGAAACCACTTTTGCACTTGTATTAGTGTGGAAAAACCACTTTTCGCACTTGTGTTAGTGTTGAAAAACCACTTTTCGCACTTGTGTTAGTGTTGAAAAACCACTTTTCGCACTTGTGTTGGTGCAGGAAACCACTTTTGCACTTGTATTAGTGTGGAAAAAACACTTTTTGCACTTGTGATAGTGTTGAAAAACCACTTTTCGCACTTGTGTTAGTGTTGAAAAACGACTTTTCGCACTTGTGTTGGTGCAGGAACCACTTTTGCACTTGTATTAGTGTGGAAAAAACACTTTTTGCACTTGTGATATTGTTGAAAAACCACTTTTCGCACTTGTGTTAGTGTTGAAAAACCACTTTTCGCACTTGTGTTGGTGCAGGAAACCACTTTTGCACTTGTATTAGTGTGGAAAAACCACTTTTTGCACTTGTGATAGTGTTGAAAAACCATTTTTCGCACTTGTGTTAGTGTTGAAAAACCACTTTTCGCACTTGTGTTGGTGCAGGAAACCACTTTTGCACTTGTATTAGTGTGCAAAAACCACTTTTCGCACTTGTGTTAGTGTTGAAAAACCACTTTTTGCACTTGTGTTAGTGTTGAAAAACCACTTTTCGCACTTGTGTTAGTGTTGAAAAACCACTTTTCGCACTTGTGATAGTGTTGAAAAACCACTTTTCGCACTTGTGTTAGTGTTGAAAACCCACTTTTCACACTTGTGTTAGTGTTGAAAAACCACTTTTTGCACTTGTGTTGGTGCAGGAAACCACTTTTGCACTTGTATTAGTGTGGAAAAAACACTTTTTGAACTTGTGATAGTGTTGAAAAACCACTTTTCGCACTTGTGTTAGTGTTGAAAAACCACTTTTCGCACTTGTGTTGGTGCAGGAAACCACTTTTGCACTTGTATTAGTGTGGAAAAAACACTTTTTGCACTTGTGATAGTGTTGAAAAACTACTTTTTGCACTTGTGTTAGTGTTGAAAAACCACTTTTTGCACTTGTGTTGGTGCAGGAAACCACTTTTGCACTTGTATTAGTGTGGAAAAACCACTTTTCGCACTTGTGTTAGTGTTGAAAAACCACTTTTCGCACTTGTGTTAGTGTTGAAAAACCACTTTTCGCACTTGTGTTGGTGCAGGAAACCACTTTTGCACTTGTATTAGTGTGGAAAAAACACTTTTTGCACTTGTGATAGTGTTGAAAAACCACTTTTCGCACTTGTGTTAGTGTTGAAAAACCACTTTTCGCACTTGTGTTGGTGCAGGAAACCACTTTTGCACTTGTATTAGTGTGGAAAAAACACTTTTTGCACTTGTGATATTGTTGAAAAACCACTTTTCGCACTTGTGTTAGTGTTGAAAAACCACTTTTCGCACTTGTGTTGGTGCAGGAAACCACTTTTGCACTTGTATTAGTGTGGAAAAACCACTTTTCGCACTTGTGTTAGTGTTGAAAAACCACTTTTCGCACTTGTGTTAGTGTTGAAAAACCACTTTTCGCACTTGTGTTGGTGCAGGAAACCACTTTTGCACTTGTATTAGTGTGGAAAAACCACTTTTTGCACTTGTGTTAGTGTTGAAAAACCACTTTTTGCCCTTGTGTTAGTGTTGAAAAACCACATTTCATACTTGTGTTGGTGCAGGAAACCACTTTTGCACTTGTATTAGTGTGGAAAAAACACTTTTTGCACTTGTATTAGTGTGGAAAAACCACTTTTCGCACTTGTGTTAGTGTTGAAAAACCACTTTTCGCACTTGTGTTAGTGTTGAAAAACCACTTTTCGCACTTGTGATAGTGTTGAAAAACCACTTTTCGCACTTGTGTTAGTGTTGAAAAACCACTTTTCGCACTTGTGTTAGTGTTGAAAAACCACTTTTCGCACTTGTGTTGGTGCAGGAAACCACTTTTGCACTTGTATTAGTGTGGAAAAAACACTTTTTGCACTTGTGATAGTGTTGAAAAACCACTTTTCGCACTTGTGTTAGTGTTGAAAAACCACTTTTCGCACTTGTGTTGGTGCAGGAAACCACTTTTGCACTTGTATTAGTGTGGAAAAAACACTTTTTGCACTTGTGATAGTGTTGAAAAACCACTTTTCGCACTTGTGTTAGTGTTGAAAAACCACTTTTCGCACTTGTGTTGGTGCAGGAAACCACTTTTGCACTTGTATTAGTGTGGAAAAAACACTTTTTGCACTTGTGATAGTGTTGAAAAACCATTTTTCGCACTTGTGTTAGTGTTGAAAAACCACTTTTCGCACTTGTGTTGGTGCAGGAAACCACTTTTGCACTTGTATTAGTGTGCAAAAACCACTTTTCGCACTTGTGTTAGTGTTGAAAAACCACTTTTTGCACTTGTGTTAGTGTTGAAAAACCACTTTTCGCACTTGTGTTAGTGTTGAAAAACCACTTTTCGCACTTGTGATAGTGTTGAAAAACCACTTTTCGCACTTGTGTTAGTGTTGAAAACCCACTTTTCACACTTGTGTTAGTGTTGAAAAACCACTTTTTGCACTTGTGTTGGTGCAGGAAACCACTTTTGCACTTGTATTAGTGTGGAAAAAATACTTTTTGCACTTGTGATAGTGTTGAAAAACCACTTTTCGCACTTGTGTTAGTGTTGAAAAACGACTTTTCGCACTTGTGTTGGTGCAGGAAACCACTTTTGCACTTGTATTAGTGTGGAAAAAACACTTTTTGCACTTGTGATATTGTTGAAAAACCACTTTTCGCACTTGTGTTAGTGTTGAAAAACCACTTTTCGCACTTGTGTTGGTGCAGGAAACCACTTTTGCACTTGTATTAGTGTGGAAAAACCACTTTTCGCACTTGTGTTGTTAGTGTTGAAAAACCACTTTTCGCACTTGTGTTAGTGTTGAAAAACCACTTTTCGCACTTGTGTTGGTGCAGGAAACCACTTTTGCACTTGTATTAGTGTGGAAAAACCACTTTTCGCACTTGTGTTAGTGTTGAAAAACCACTTTTCGCACTTGTATTAGTGTGGAAAAACCACTTTTTGCACTTGTGATTGTGTTGAAAAACCACTTTTTACACTTGTGTTAGTGTTGAAAAACCACTTTTCGCACTTGTGATAGTGTTGAAAACCACTTTTCGCACTTGTGTTAGTGTTGAAAAACCACTTTTCGCACTTGTGTTAGTGTTGAAAAACCACTTTTCGCACTTGTGTTGGTGCAGGAAACCACTTTTGCACTTGTATTAATGTGGAAAAAACACTTTTTGCACTTGTGATAGTGTTGAAAAACCACTTTTCGCACTTGTGTTAGTGTTGAAAAACCACTTTTCGCACTTGTGTTGGTGCAGGAAACAACTTTTGCACTTGTATTAGTGTGGAAAAAACACTTTTTGCACTTGTGATAGTGTTGAAAAACCACTTTTTGCACTTGTGTTAGTGTTGAAAAACCACTTTTCGCACTTGTGTTGGTGCAGGAAACCACTTTTGCACTTGTATTAGTGTGGAAAAACCACTTTTCGCACTTGTGTTAGTGTTGAAAAACCACTTTTCGCACTTGTGTTAGTGTTGAAAAACCACTTTTCGCACTTGTGTTGGTGCAGGAAACCACTTTTGCACTTGTATTAGTGTGGAAAAAACACTTTTTGCACTTGTGATAGTGTTGAAAAACCACTTTTCGCACTTGTGTTAGTGTTGAAAAACGACTTTTCGCACTTGTGTTGGTGCAGGAAACCACTTTTGCACTTGTATTAGTGTGGAAAAAACACTTTTTGCACTTGTGATATTGTTGAAAAACCACTTTTCGCACTTGTGTTAGTGTTGAAAAACCACTTTTCGCACTTGGGTTGGTGCAGGAAACCACTTTTGCACTTGTATTAGTGTGGAAAAACCACTTTTTGCACTTGTGATAGTGTTGAAAAACCATTTTTCGCACTTGTGTTAGTGTTGAAAAACCACTTTTCGCACTTGTGTTGGTGCAGGAAACCACTTTTGCACTTGTATTAGTGTGCAAAAACCACTTTTCGCACTTGTGTTAGTGTTGAAAAACCACTTTTTGCACTTGTGTTAGTGTTGAAAAACCACTTTTCGCACTTGTGTTAGTGTTGAAAAACCACTTTTCGCACTTGTGATAGTGTTGAAAAACCACTTTTCGCACTTGTGTTAGTGTTGAAAACCCACTTTTCACACTTGTGTTAGTGTTGAAAAACCACTTTTTGCACTTGTGTTGGTGCAGGAAACCACTTTTGCACTTGTATTAGTGTGGAAAAAACACTTTTTGCACTTGTGATAGTGTTGAAAAACCACTTTTCGCACTTGTGTTAGTGTTGAAAAACGACTTTTCGCACTTGTGTTGGTGCAGGAAACCACTTTTGCACTTGTATTAGTGTGGAAAAAACACTTTTTGCACTTGTGATATTGTTGAAAAACCACTTTTCGCACTTGTGTTAGTGTTGAAAAACCACTTTTCGCACTTGTGTTGGTGCAGGAAACCACTTTTGCACTTGTATTAGTGTGGAAAAACCACTTTTCGCACTTGTGTTGTTAGTGTTGAAAAACCACTTTTCGCACTTGTGTTAGTGTTGAAAAACCACTTTTCGCACTTGTGTTGGTGCAGGAAACCACTTTTGCACTTGTATTAGTGTGGAAAAACCACTTTTCGCACTTGTGTTAGTGTTGAAAAACCACTTTTCGCACTTGTATTAGTGTGGAAAAACCACTTTTTGCACTTGTGATTGTGTTGAAAAACCACTTTTTACACTTGTGTTAGTGTTGAAAAACCACTTTTCGCACTTGTGATAGTGTTGAAAAACCACTTTTCGCACTTGTGTTAGTGTTGAAAAACCACTTTTCGCACTTGTGTTAGTGTTGAAAAACCACTTTTCGCACTTGTGTTGGTGCAGGAAACCACTTTTGCACTTGTATTAATGTGGAAAAAACACTTTTTGCACTTGTGATAGTGTTGAAAAACCACTTTTCGCACTTGTGTTAGTGTTGAAAAACCACTTTTCGCACTTGTGTTGGTGCAGGAAACCACTTTTGCACTTGTATTAGTGTGGAAAAAACACTTTTTGCACTTGTGATAGTGTTGAAAAACCACTTTTTGCACTTGTGTTAGTGTTGAAAAACCACTTTTCGCACTTGTGTTGGTGCAGGAAACCACTTTTGCACTTGTATTAGTGTGGAAAAACCACTTTTCGCACTTGTGTTAGTGTTGAAAAACCACTTTTCGCACTTGTGTTAGTGTTGAAAAACCACTTTTCGCACTTGTGTTGGTGCAGGAAACCACTTTTGCACTTGTATTAGTGTGGAAAAAACACTTTTTGCACTTGTGATAGTGTTGAAAAACCACTTTTCGCACTTGTGTTAGTGTTGAAAAACGACTTTTCGCACTTGTGTTGGTGCAGGAAACCACTTTTGCACTTGTATTAGTGTGGAAAAAACACTTTTTGCACTTGTGATATTGTTGAAAAACCACTTTTCGCACTTGTGTTAGTGTTGAAAAACCACTTTTCGCACTTGTGTTGGTGCAGGAAACCACTTTTGCACTTGTATTAGTGTGGAAAAACACTTTTTGCACTTGTGATAGTGTTGAAAAACCACTTTTCGCACTTGTGTTAGTGTTGAAAAACCACTTTTCGCACTTGTGTTGGTGCAGGAAACCACTTTTGCACTTGTATTAGTGTGGAAAAAACACTTTTTGCACTTGTGATAGTGTTGAAAAACCACTTTTCGCACTTGTGTTAGTGTTGAAAAACCACTTTTCGCACTTGTGTTGGTGCAGGAAACCACTTTTCGCACTTGTGTTAGTGTTGAAAAAACACTTTTTGCACTTGTGATAGTGTTGAAAAACCACTTTTCGCACTTGTGTTAGTGTTGAAAAACGACTTTTCGCACTTGTGTTGGTGCAGGGAACCACTTTTGCACTTGTATTAGTGTGGAAAAAACACTTTTTGCACTTGTGATAGTGTTGAAAAACCACTTTTCGCACTTGTGTTAGTGTTGAAAAACCACTTTTCGCACTTGTGTTGGTGCAGGAAACCACTTTTGCACTTGTATTAGTGTGGAAAAAACACTTTTTGCACTTGTGATAGTGTTGAAAAACCACTTTTCGCACTTGTGTTAGTGTTGAAAAACCACTTTTCGCACTTGTGTTGGTGCAGGAAACCACTTTTGCACTTGTATTAGTGTGGAAAAAACACTTTTTGCACTTGTGATAGTGTTGAAAAACCATTTTTCGCACTTGTGTTAGTGTTGAAAAACCACTTTTCGCACTTGTGTTGGTGCAGGAAACCACTTTTGCACTTGTATTAGTGTGCAAAAACCACTTTTCGCACTTGTGTTAGTGTTGAAAAACCACTTTTTGCACTTGTGTTAGTGTTGAAAAACCACTTTTCGCACTTGTGTTAGTGTTGAAAAACCACTTTTCGCACCTGTGATAGTGTTGAAAAACCACTTTTCGCACTTGTGTTAGTGTTGAAAACCCACTTTTCACACTTGTGTTAGTGTTGAAAAACCACTTTTTGCACTTGTGTTGGTGCAGGAAACCACTTTTGCACTTGTATTAGTGTGGAAAAAACACTTTTTGCACTTGTGATAGTGTTGAAAAACCACTTTTCGCACTTGTGTTAGTGTTGAAAAACGACTTTTCGCACTTGTGTTGGTGCAGGAAACCACTTTTGCACTTGTATTAGTGTGGAAAAAACACTTTTTGCACTTGTGATATTGTTGAAAAACCACTTTTCGCACTTGTGTTAGTGTTGAAAAACCACTTTTCGCACTTGTGTTGGTGCAGGAAACCACTTTTGCACTTGTATTAGTGTGGAAAAGCCACTTTTCGCACTTGTGTTAGTGTTAGTGTTGAAAAACCACTTTTCGCACTTGTGTTAGTGTTGAAAAACCACTTTTCGCACTTGTGTTGGTGCAAGAAACCACTTTTGCACTTGTATTAGTGTGGAAAAACCACTTTTCGCACTTGTGTTAGTGTTGAAAAACCACTTTTCGCACTTGTATTAGTGTGGAAAAACCACTTTTTGCACTTGTGATTGTGTTGAAAAACCACTTTTTACACTTGTGTTAGTGTTGAAAAACCACTTTTCGCACTTGTGATAGTGTTGAAAAACCACTTTTCGCACTTGTGTTAGTGTTGAAAAACCACTTTTCGCACTTGTGTTAGTGTTGAAAAACCACTTTTCGCACTTGTGTTGGTGCAGGAAACCACTTTTGCACTTGTATTAGTGTGGAAAAAACACTTTTTGCACTTGTGATAGTGTTGAAAAACCACTTTTCGCACTTGTGTTAGTGTTGAAAAACCACTTTTCGCACTTGTGTTGGTGCAGGAAACCACTTTTGCACTTGTATTAGTGTGGAAAAAACACTTTTTGCACTTGTGATAGTGTTGAAAAACCACTTTTCGCACTTGTGTTAGTGTTGAAAAACGACTTTTCGCACTTGTGTTGGTGCAGGAAACCACTTTTGCACTTGTATTAGTGTGGAAAAAACACTTTTTGCACTTGTGATATTGTTGAAAAACCACTTTTCGCACTTGTGTTAGTGTTGAAAAACCACTTTTCGCACTTGTGTTGGTGCAGGAAACCACTTTTGCACTTGTATTAGTGTGGAAAAACCACTTTTTGCACTTGTGTTAGTGTTGAAAAACCACTTTTCGCACTTGTGTTAGTGTTGAAAAACCACTTTTCGCACTTGTGTTGGTGCAGGAAACCACTTTTGCACTTGTATTAGTGTGGAAAAACCACTTTTTGCACTTGTGTTAGTGTTGAAAAACCACTTTTCGCACTTGTGTTAGTGTTGAAAAACCACATTTCGCACTTGTGTTGGTGCAGGAAACCACTTTTGCACTTGTATTAGTGTGGAAAAAACACTTTTTGCACTTGTATTAGTGTGGAAAAACCACTTTTCGCACTTGTGTTAGTGTTGAAAAACCACTTTTCGCACTTGTGTTAGTGTTGAAAAACCACTTTTCGCACTTGTGATAGTGTTGAAAAACCACTTTTCGCACTTGTGTTAGTGTTGAAAAACCACTTTTCGCACTTGTGTTAGTGTTGAAAAACCACTTTTCGCACTTGTGTTGGTGCAGGAAACCACTTTTGCACTTGTATTAGTGTGGAAAAAACACTTTTTGCACTTGTGATAGTGTTGAAAAACCACTTTTCGCACTTGTGTTAGTGTTGAAAAACCACTTTTCGCACTTGTGTTGGTGCAGGAAACCACTTTTGCACTTGTATTAGTGTGGAAAAAACACTTTTTGCACTTGTGATAGTGTTGAAAAACCACTTTTTGCACTTGTGTTGGTGCAGGAAACCACTTTTGCACTTGTATTAGTGTGGAAAAAACCACTTTTCGCACTTGTGTTAGTGTTGAAAAACCACTTTTCGCACTTGTATTAGTGTGGAAAAACCACTTTTTGCACTTGTGATTGTGTTGAAAAACCACTTTTTGCAGTTGTGTTAGTGTTGAAAAACCAGTTTTCGCACTTGTGTTGGTGCAGGAAACCACTTTTCGCACTTGTGTTAGTGTTGAAAAACCACTTTTCGCACTTGTATTAGTGTGGAAAAACCACTTTTTGCAGTTGTGATAGTGTTGGAAAACCACTTTTCGCACTTGTGTTAGTGTTGAAAAATGACTTTTCGCACTTGTGTTGGTGCAGGAAACCACTTTTACACTTGTATTAGTGTGGAAAAAACACTTTTTGCACTTGTGATATTGTTGAAAAACCACTTTTCGCACTTGTGTTAGTGTTGAAAAACCACTTTTCGCACTTGTGTTTGTGCAGGAAACCACTTTTGCACTTGTATTAGTGTGGAAAAACCACTTTTCGCACTTGTGTTAGTGTTGAAAAACGACTTTTCGCACTTGTGTTAGTGTTGAAAAACCACTTTTCGCACTTGTGTTGGTGCAGGAAACCACTTTTGCACTTGTATTAGTGTGGAAAAACCACTTTTCGCACTTTTGTTAGTGTTGAAAACCACTTTTCGCACTTGTATTAGTGTGGAAAAACCACTTTTTGCACTAGTGATTGTGTTGAAAAACCACTTTTTGCAGTTGTGTTAGTGTTGAAAAACCAGTTTTCGCACTTGTGTTGGTGCAGGAAACCACTTTTGCACTTGTATTAGTGTGGATAAACCACTTTTTGCACTTGTGATTGTGTTGAAATACCACTTTTTGCAGTTGTGTTAGTGTTGAAAAACCAGTTTTCGCACTTGTGTTGGTGCAGGAAACCACTTTTCGCACTTGTGTTAGTGTTGAAAAACCACTTTTCGCACTTGTATTAGTGTGGAAAAACCACTTTTTGCACTTGTGATTGTGTTGAAAAACCACTTTTTGCAGTTGTGTTAGTGTTGGAAAACCACTTTTCGCACTTGTGTTGGTGCAGGAAACCACTTTTGCACTTGTATTAGTGTGGAAAAAACACTTTTTGCACTTGTGTTAGTGTTGAAAAACGACTTTTCGCACTTGTGTTAGTGTTGAAAAACGACTTTTCGCACTTGTGTTGGTGCAGGAAACCACTTTTGCACTTGTATTAGTGTGGAAAAACCACTTTTCGCACTTGTGTTAGTGTTGAAAAACCACTTTTTGCACTTGTGTTAGTGTTGAAAAACCACTTTTTGTACTTGTGTTAGTGTTGAAAAACCACTTTTTACACTTGTGTTAGTGTTGAAAAACCACTTTTCGCACTTGTGATAGTGTTGAAAAACCACTTTTCGCACTTGTGTTAGTGTTGAAAAACCACTTTTCGCACTTGTGTTAGTGTTGAAAAACCACTTTTCGCACTTGTGTTGGTGCAGGAAACCACTTTTGCACTTGTATTAGTGTGGAAAAAACACTTTTTGCACTTGTGATAGTGTTGAAAAACCACTTTTCGCACTTGTGTTAGTGTTGAAAAACCACTTTTCGCACTTGTGTTGGTGCAGGAAACCACTTTTGCACTTGTATTAGTGTGGAAAAAACACTTTTTGCACTTGTGATAGTGTTGAAAAACTACTTTTTGCACTTGTGTTAGTGTTGAAAAACCACTTTTCGCACTTGTGTTGGTGCAGGAAACCACTTTTGCACTTGTATTAGTGTGGAAAAACCACTTTTCGCACTTGTGTTAGTGTTGAAAAACCACTTTTCGCACTTGTGTTAGTGTTGAAAAACCACTTTTCGCACTTGTGTTGGTGCAGGAAACCACTTTTGCACTTGTATTAGTGTGGAAAAAACACTTTTTGCACTTGTGATAGTGTTGAAAAACCACTTTTCGCACTTTTGTTAGTGTTGAAAAACCACTTTTCGCACTTGTGTTGGTGCAGGAAACCACTTTTGCACTTGTATTAGTGTGGAAAAAACACTTTTTGCACTTGTGATATTGTTGAAAAACCACTTTTCGCACTTGTGTTAGTGTTGAAAAACCACTTTTCGCACTTGTGTTGGTGCAGGAAACCACTTTTGCACTTGTATTAGTGTGGAAAAACCACTTTTCGCACTTGTGTTAGTGTTGAAAAACCACTTTTCGCACTTGTGTTAGTGTTGAAAAACCACTTTTCGCACTTGTGTTGGTGCAGGAAACCACTTTTGCACTTGTATTAGTGTGGAAAAACCACTTTTTGCACTTGTGTTAGTGTTGAAAAACCACTTTTTGCACTTGTGTTAGTGTTGAAAAACCACATTTCATACTTGTGTTGGTGCAGGAAACCACTTTTGCACTTGTATTAGTGTGGAAAAAACACTTTTTGCACTTGTATTAGTGTGGAAAAACCACTTTTCGCACTTGTGTTAGTGTTGAAAAACCACTTTTCGCACTTGTGTTAGTGTTGAAAAACCACTTTTCGCACTTGTGATAGTGTTGAAAAACCACTTTTCGCACTTGTGATAGTGTTGAAAAACCACTTTTCGCACTTGTGTTAGTGTTGAAAAACCACTTTTCGCACTTGTGTTAGTGTTGAAAAACCACTTTTCGCACTTGTGTTGGTGCAGGAAACCACTTTTGCACTTGTATTAGTGTGGAAAAAACACTTTTTGCACTTGTGATAGTGTTGAAAAACCACTTTTCGCACTTGTGTTAGTGTTGAAAAACGACTTTTCGCACTTGTGTTGGTGCAGGAAACCACTTTTGCACTTGTATTAGTGTGGAAAAAACACTTTTTGCACTTGTGATATTGTTGAAAAACCACTTTTCGCACTTGTGTTAGTGTTGAAAAACCACTTTTCGCACTTGTGTTGGTGCAGGAAACCACTTTTGCACTTGTATTAGTGTGGAAAAGCCACTTTTCGCACTTGTGTTAGTGTTGAAAAACCACTTTTCGCACTTGTGTTAGTGTTGAAAAACCACTTTTCGCACTTGTGTTGGTGCAGGAAACCACTTTTGCACTTGTATTAGCGTGCAAAAACCACTTTTCGCACTTGTGTTAGTGTTGAAAAACCACTTTTCGCACTGGTGTTGGTGAAGGAAACCACTTTTCGCACTTGTGTTAGTGTTGAAAAACCACTTTTTGCACTTGTGTTGGTGCAGGAAACCACTTTTGCACTTGTCTTAGTGTGGATAAAATACTTTTTGCACTTGTGATAGTGTTGAAAAACCACTTTTCGCAATTGTGTTAGTGTTGAAAAACCACTTTTTGCACTTGTGTTAGTGTTGAAAAACCACTTTTCACACTTGTGTTAGTGTTGAAAAACCACTTTTCGCACTTGTGTTAGTGTTGAAAATCCACATTTCCCACTTGTGTTGGTGCAGGAAACCACTTTTGCACTTGTATTAGTGTGGAAAAAACACTTTTTGCACTTGTGATATTGTTGAAAAACCACTTTTCGCACTTGTGTTAGTGTTGAAAAACCACTTTTCGCACTTGTGTTGGTGCAGGAAACCACTTCTGCACTTGTATTAGTGTGGAAAACCACTTTTCGCACTTGTGTTAGTGTTGAAAAACCACTTTTCGCACTTGTGTTAGTGTTGAAAAACCACTTTTCGCACTTGTGTTGGTGCAGGAAACCACTTTTGCACTTGTATTAGCGTGCAAAAACCACTTTTCGCACTTGTGTTAGTGTTGAAAAACCACTTTTCGCACTGGTGTTGGTGAAGGAAACCACTTTTCGCACTTGTGTTAGTGTTGAAAAACCACTTTTTGCACTTGTGTTGGTGCAGGAAACCACTTTTGCACTTGTCTTAGTGTGGATAAAATACTTTTTGCACTTGTGATAGTGTTGAAAAACCACTTTTCGCAATTGTGTTAGTGTTGAAAAACCACTTTTTGCACTTGTGTTAGTGTTGAAAAACCACTTTTCACACTTGTGTTAGTGTTGAAAAACCACTTTTCGCACTTGTGTTAGTGTTGAAAATCCACATTTCCCACTTGTGTTGGTGCAGGAAACCACTTTTGCACTTGTATTAGTGTGGAAAAACCACTTTTCGCACTTGTGTTAGTGTTGAAAATCCACATTTCCCACTTGTGTTGGTGCAGGAAACCACTTTTGCACTTGTATTAGTGTGGAAAAACCACTTTTCGCACTTGTGTTAGTGTTGAAAAACCACTTTTCGCACTTGTATTAGTGTGGAAAAACCACTTTTCACACTTGTGTTAGTGTTGAAAAACCACTTTTCGCACTTGTGTTAGTGTTGAAAAACCACTTTTTGCACTTGTGTTGGTGCAGGAAACCACTTTTGCACTTGTATTAGTGTGGAAAAACCACTTTTCACACTTGTGTTAGTGTTGAAAAACCACTTTTCGCACTTGTATTAGTGTTGAAAAACCACTTTTCGCACTTGTGTTGGTGCAGGAAATCACTTTTGCACTTGTATTACTGAGGACAAACCAGTTTTTGCACTTGTGTTGGTGCAGGAAACCACTTTTGCACTTGTATTATTGTGGAAAAACCACTTTTCGCACTTGTGTTAGTGTTGAAAAACCACTTTTTGCACTTGTGTTCGTGTTGAAAAACCACTTTTCGCACTTGTGTTGGTGCAGGAAACCACTTTTGCACTTGTATTAGTGTGGAAAAAAACACTTTTTGCACTTGTGATAGTGTTGAAAAACCACTTTTCGCACTTGTGTTAGTGTTGAAAAACCACTTTTCGCACTTGTGTTGGTGCAGGAAACCACTTTTGCACTTGTATTAGTGTGGTAAAAACACTTTTTGCACTTGTGATAGTGTTGAAAAACCACTTTTCGCACTTGTGTTAGTGTTGAAAAACCACTTTATGCACTTGTGTTGGTGCAGGAAACCACTTTTGCACTTGCATTAGTGTGGAAAAACCACTTTTCGCACTTCTGTTAGTGTTGAAAAACCACTGTTTGCACTTGTGTTAGTGTTGAAAAACCAGTTTTTGCACTTGTGTTGGTGCAGGAAACCACTTTTGCACTTGTATTAGTGTGGAAAAACCACTTTTTGCAGTTGTGTTAGTGTTGAAAAACCACTTTTCGCACTTGTGTTAGTGTTGAAAAACCACTTTTCGCACTTGTGTTAGTGTTGAAAATCCACTTTTCCCACGTGTTGGTGCAGGAAACCACTTTTGCACTTGCATTAGTGTGGAAAAAACACTTTTTGCACTTGTGATAGTGTTGAAAAGCCACTTTTCGCACTTGTGTTAGTGTTGAAAAACCACTTTTCGCACTTGTGTTAGTGTTGAAAAACCACTTTTCGCACTTGTGTTGGTGCAGGAAACCAATTTTGCACTTGTATTAATGTGGACAAAAACACTTTTCGCACTTGTGTTAGTGTTGAAAAACTGCTTTTCACACTTGTGTTAGTGTTGAAAATCCACTTTTCCCACTTGTGTTGGTGCAGGAAACCACTTTTGCACTTGTATTAGTGTGGAAAAAACACTTTTTGCACTTGTGATAGTGTTGAAAAACCACTTTTCGCACTTGTGTTAGTGTTGAAAAACCACTTTTCGCACTTGTATTGGTGCAGGAAACCACTTTTGCACTTGTATTAGTGTGGAAAAACCACTTTTCGCACTTGTGTTAGTGTGGAAAAACCACTTTTCGCACTTGTGTTGGTGCAGGAAACCACTTTTGCACTTGTATTAGTGTGGAAAAACCACTTTTCGCACTTGTGTTTTTGTTGAAAAACCACTTTTCGCACTTGTATTAGTGTGGAAACACCACTTTTTGCACTTGTGATAGGGTTGAAAAACCACTTTTTGCACTTGTGTTAGTGTTGAAAAACCAGTTTTTGCACTTGTGTTGGTGCAGGAAACCACTTTTGCACTTGTATTATTGTGGAAAAACTACTTTTCGCACTTGTGTTAGTGTTGAAAAACCACTTTTTGCACTTGTGTTCGTGTTGAAAAACCACTTTTCGCACTTGTGTTGGTGCAGGAAACCACTTTTGCACTTGTATTAGTGTGGAAAAAACACTTTTTGCACTTGTGATAGTGTTGAAAAACCACTTTTCGCACTTGTGTTAGTGTTGAAAAACCACTTTTCGCACTTGTGTTGGTGCAGGAAACCACTTTTGCACTTGTATTAGTGTGGTAAAAACACTTTTTGCACTTGTGATAGTGTTGAAAAACCACTTTTCGCACTTGTGTTAGTGTTGAAAAACCACTTTATGCACTTGTGTTGGTGCAGGAAACCACTTTTGCACTTGCATTAGTGTGGAAAAACCACTTTTCGCACTTCTGTTAGTGTTGAAAAACCACTTTTTGCACTTGTGTTAGTGTTGAAAAACCAGTTTTTGCACTTGTGTTGGTGCAGGAAACCACTTTTGCACTTGTATTAGTGTGGAAAAACCACTTTTCGCACTTGTGTTAGTGTTGAAAAACCACTTTTCGCACTTGTGTTAGTGTTGAAAAACCACTTTTCGCACTTGTGTTGGTGCAGGAAACCACTTTTGCACTTGTATTAGTGTGGTAAAAACACTTTTTGCACTTGTGATAGTGTTGAAAAACCACTTTTCGCACTTGTGTTGGTGCAGGAAACCACTTTTGCACTTGCATTAGTGTGGAAAAACCACTTTTCGCACTTGTGTTAGTGTTGAAAAACCACTTTTTGCACTTGTATTAGTGTGGAAAAAACCCTTTTTGAACTTGTGATAGTGTTGAAAAACCACTTTTCGCACTTGTATTATTGTTGAAAAACCACTTTTTGCACTAGTGGTGCAGGAAACCACTTTTGCACTTGTATTAGTGTGGAAAAACCACTTTTTGCACTTGTGTTAGTGTTGAAAAACCACTTTTCGCACTTGTGTTAGTGTTGAAAAACCACTTTTCGCACTTGTGTTGGTGCAGGAAACCACTTTTGCACTTGCATTAGTGTGGGAAAACCACCTTTCGCACTTGTGTTAGTGTTGAAAAACCACTTTTCGCACTTGTGTTGGTGCAGGAAACCACTTTTGCACTTGTATTTGTGTGGAAAAAACATTTTTTGCACTTGTGATAGTGTTGAAAAACCACTTTTCGCATTTGTGTTGGTACAGGAAACCACTTTTGCACTTGTATTAGTGTGGAAAAACCACTTTTCGCACTTGTGTTAGTGTTGAAAAACCACTTTTTGCACTTGTGTTAGTGTTGAAAAACCACTTTTCGCACTTGTGTTAGTGTTGAAAAATCATTTTTCGCACTTGTGATAGTGTTGAAAAACCACTTTTCGCACTTGTGTTAGTGTTGAAAAACCACTTTTCGCACTTGTGTTAGTGTTGAAAAACCACTTTTTGCACTTGTGTTACTGCAGGAAACCACTTTTGCACTTGTATTAGTGTGGAAAAAACACTTTTTGCACTTGTGATAGTGTTGAAAAACCACTTTTCGCACTTGTGTTAGTGTTGAAAAACCACTTTTAGCACTTGTGTTGGTGCAGGAAACCACTTTTGCACTTGTATTAGTGTGGAAAAAACACTTTTTTCACTTGTGATATTGTTGAAAAACCACTTTTCGCACTTGTGTTGGTGCAGGAAACCACTTTTGCACTTGTATTAGTGTGGTAAAAACACTTTTTGCACTTGTGATAGTGTTGAAAAACCACTTTTCGCACTTGTGTTAGTGTTGAAAAACCACTTTATGCACTTGTGTTGGTGCAGGAAACCACTTTTGCACTTGCATTAGTGTGGAAAAACCACTTTTCGCACTTCTGTTAGTGTTGAAAAACCACTTTTTGCACTTGTGTTAGTGTTGAAAAACCAGTTTTTGCACTTGTGTTGGTGCAGGAAACCACTTTTGCACTTGTATTAGTGTGGAAAAACCACTTTTCGCACTTGTGTTAGTGTTGAAAAACCACTTTTCGCACTTGTGTTAGTGTTGAAAAACCACTTTTCGCACTTGTGTTGGTGCAGGAAACCACTTTTGCACTTGTATTAGTGTGGTAAAAACACTTTTTGCACTTGTGATAGTGTTGAAAAACCACTTTTCGCACTTGTGTTGGTGCAGGAAACCACTTTTGCACTTGCATTAGTGTGGAAAAACCACTTTTCGCACTTGTGTTAGTGTTGAAAAACCACTTTTTGCACTTGTATTAGTGTGGAAAAAACCCTTTTTGAACTTGTGATAGTGTTGAAAAACCACTTTTCGCACTTCTATTATTGTTGAAAAACCACTTTTTGCACTAGTGGTGCAGGAAACCACTTTTGCACTTGTATTAGTGTGGAAAAACCACTTTTTGCACTTGTGTTAGTGTTGAAAAACCACTTTTCGCACTTGTGTTAGTGTTGAAAAACCACTTTTCGCACTTGTGTTGGTGCAGGAAACCACTTTTGCACTTGCATTAGTGTGGAAAAACCACCTTTCGCACTTGTGTTAGTGTTGAAAAACCACTTTTCGCACTTGTGTTGGTGCAGGAAACCACTTTTGCACTTGTATTTGTGTGGAAAAAACATTTTTTGCACTTGTGATAGTGTTGAAAAACCACTTTTCGCACTTGTGTTAGTGTTGAAAAACCACTTTTCGCATTTGTGTTGGTACAGGAAACCACTTTTGCACTTGTATTAGTGTGGAAAAACCACTTTTCGCACTTGTGTTAGTGTTGAAAAACCACTTTTTGCACTTGTGTTAGTGTTGAAAAACCACTTTTCGCACTTGTGTTAGTGTTGAAAAATCATTTTTCGCACTTGTGATAGTGTTGAAAAACCACTTTTCGCACTTGTGTTAGTGTTGAAAAACCACTTTTCGCACTTGTGTTAGTGTTGAAAAACCACTTTTTGCACTTGTGTTACTGCAGGAAACCACTTTTGCACTTGTATTAGTGTGGAAAAAACACTTTTTGCACTTGTGATAGTGTTGAAAAACCACTTTTCGCACTTGTGTTAGTGTTGAAAAACCACTTTTAGCACTTGTGTTGGTGCAGGAAACCACTTTTGCACTTGTATTAGTGTGGAAAAAACACTTTTTTCACTTGTGATATTGTTGAAAAACCACTTTTCGCACTTGTGTTAGTGTTGAAAAACCACTTTTCGCACTTGTGTTGGTGCAGGAAACCACTTCTGCACTTGTATTAGTGTGGAAAAACCACTTTTCGCACTTGTGTTAGTGTTGAAAAACCACTTTTCGCACTTGTGTTAGTGTTGAAAAACCACTTTTCGCACTTGTGTTAGTGTTGAAAAACCATTTTTCGCACTTGTGATAGTGTTGAAAAACCACTTTTCGCACTTGTGTTAGTGTTGAAAAACCACTTTTCGCACTTGTGTTAGTGTTGAAAAACCACTTTTTGCACTTGTGTTGCTGCAGGAAACCACTTTTGCACTTGTATTAGTGTGGAAAAAACACTTTTTGCACTTGTGATAGTGTTGAAAAACCACTTTTCGCATTTGTGTTAGTGTTGAAAAACCACTTTTCGCACTTGTGTTGGTGCAGGAAACCACTTTTGCACTTGTATTAGTGTGGAAAAAACACTTTTTGCACTTGTGATATTGTTGAAAAACCACCTTTCGCACTTGTGTTAGTGTTGAAAAACCACTTTTCGCACTTGTGTTGGTGCAGGAAACCACTTCTGCACTTGTATTAGTGTGGAAAACCACTTTTCGCACTTGTGTTAGTGTTGAAAAACCACTTTTCGCACTTGTGTTAGTGTTGAAAAACCACTTTTCGCACTTGTGTTGGTGCAGGAAACCACTTTTGCACTTGTATTAGCGTGCAAAAACCACTTTTCGCACTTGTGTTAGTGTTGAAAAACCACTTTTCGCACTGGTGTTGGTGAAGGAAACCACTTTTCGCACTTGTGTTAGTGTTGAAAAACCACTTTTTGCACTTGTGTTGGTGCAGGAAACCACTTTTGCACTTGTCTTAGTGTGGATAAAATACTTTTTGCACTTGTGATAGTGTTGAAAAACCACTTTTCGCAATTGTGTTAGTGTTGAAAAACCACTTTTTGCACTTGTGTTAGTGTTGAAAAACCACTTTTCACACTTGTGTTAGTGTTGAAAAACCACGTTTCGCACTTGTGTTAGTGTTGAAAATCCACATTTTCCACTTGTGTTGGTGCAGGAAACCACTTTTGCACTTGTATTAGTGTGGAAAAAACACTTTTTGCACTTGTGATATTGTTGAAAAACCACTTTTCGCACTTGTGTTAGTGTTGAAAAACCACTTTTCGCACTTGTGTTGGTGCAGGAAACCACTTCTGCACTTGTATTAGTGTGGAAAACCACTTTTCGCACTTGTGTTAGTGTTGAAAAACCACTTTTCGCACTTGTGTTAGTGTTGAAAAACCACTTTTCGCACTTGTGTTGGTGCAGGAAACCACTTTTGCACTTGTATTAGCGTGCAAAAACCACTTTTCGCACTTGTGTTAGTGTTGAAAAACCACTTTTCGCACTGGTGTTGGTGAAGGAAACCACTTTTCGCACTTGTGTTAGTGTTGAAAAACCACTTTTTGCACTTGTGTTGGTGCAGGAAACCACTTTTGCACTTGTCTTAGTGTGGATAAAATACTTTTTGCACTTGTGATAGTGTTGAAAAACCACTTTTCGCAATTGTGTTAGTGTTGAAAAACCACTTTTTGCACTTGTGTTAGTGTTGAAAAACCACTTTTCACACTTGTGTTATTGTTGAAAAACCACTTTTCGCACTTGTGTTAGTGTTGAAAATCCACATTTCCCACTTGTGTTGGTGCAGGAAACCACTTTTGCACTTGTATTAGTGTGGAAAAACCACTTTTCGCACTTGTGTTAGTGTTGAAAATCCACATTTCCCACTTGTGTTGGTGCAGGAAACCACTTTTGCACTTGTATTAGTGTGGAAAAACCACTTTTCGCACTTGTGTTAGTGTTGAAAAACCACTTTTCGCACTTGTATTAGTGTGGAAAAACCACTTTTCACACTTGTGTTAGTGTTGAAAAACCACTTTTCGCACTTGTGTTAGTGTTGAAAAACCACTTTTCGCACTTGTGTTGGTGCAGGAAACCACTTTTGCACTTGTATTAGTGTGGAAAAACCACTTTTCGCACTTGTGTTAGTGTTGAAAAACCACTTTTCGCACTTGTATTAGTGTTGAAAAACCACTTTTCGCACTTGTGTTGGTGCAGGAAATCACTTTTGCACTTGTATTAGTGTGGAAAAACCAGTTTTTGCACTTGTGTTGGTGCAGGAAACCACTTTTGCACTTGTATTATTGTGGAAAAACCACTTTTCGCACTTGTGTTAGTGTTGAAAAACCACTTTTTGCACTTGTGTTCGTGTTGAAAAACCACTTTTCGCACTTGTGTTGGTGCAGGAAACCACTTTTGCACTTGTATTAGTGTGGAAAAAAACACTTTTTGCACTTGTGATAGTGTTGAAAAACCACTTTTCGCACTTGTGTTAGTGTTGAAAAACCACTTTTCGCACTTGTGTTGGTGCAGGAAACCACTTTTGCACTTGTATTAGTGTGGTAAAAACACTTTTTGCACTTGTGATAGTGTTGAAAAACCACTTTTCGCACTTGTGTTAGTGTTGAAAAACCACTTTATGCACTTGTGTTGGTGCAGGAAACCACTTTTGCACTTGCATTAGTGTGGAAAAACCACTTTTCGCACTTCTGTTAGTGTTGAAAAACCACTTTTTGCACTTGTGTTAGTGTTGAAAAACCAGTTTTTGCACTTGTGTTGGTGCAGGAAACCACTTTTGCACTTGTATTAGTGTGGAAAAACCACTTTTCGCACTTGTGTTAGTGTTGAAAAACCACTTTTCGCACTTGTGTTAGTGTTGAAAAACCACTTTTCGCACTTGTGTTGGTGCAGGAAACCACTTTTGCACTTGTATTAGTGTGGTAAAAACACTTTTTGCACTTGTGATAGTGTTGAAAAACCACTTTTCGCACTTGTGTTAGTGTTGAAAAACCACTTTTTGCACTTGTGTTGGTGCAGGAAACCACTTTTGCACTTGCATTAGTGTGGAAAAACCACTTTTCGCACTTGTGTTAGTGTTGAAAAACCACTTTTTGCACTTGTATTAGTGTGGAAAAAACACTTTTTGAACTTGTGATAGTGTTGAAAAACCACTTTTCGCACTTGTGTTATTGTTGAAAAACCACTTTTTGCACTAGTGGTGCAGGAAACCACTTTTGCACTTGTATTAGTGTGGAAAAACCACTTTTTGCACTTGTGTTAGTGTTGAAAAACCACTTTTCGCACTTGTGTTAGTGTTGAAAAACCACTTTTCGCACTTGTGTTGGTGCAGGAAACCACTTTTGCACTTGCATTAGTGTGGAAAATCCACTTTTCGCACTTGTGTTAGTGTTGAAAAACCACTTTTCGCACTTGTGTTGGTGCAGGAAACCACTTTTGCACTTGTATTTGTGTGGAAAAAACATTTTTTGCACTTGTGATAGTGTTGAAAAACCACTTTTCGCACTTGTGTTAGTGTTGAAAAACCACTTTTCGCACTTGTGTTGGTACAGGAAACCACTTTTGCACTTGTATTAGTGTGGAAAAACCACTTTTCGCACTTGTGTTAGTGTTGAAAAACCACTTTTTGCACTTGTGTTAGTGTTGAAAAACCACTTTTCGCACTTGTGTTAGTGTTGAAAAATCATTTTTCGCACTTGTGATAGTGTTGAAAAACCACTTTTCGCACTTGTGTTAGTGTTGAAAAACCACTTTTCGCACTTGTGTTAGTGTTGAAAAACCACTTTTTGCACTTGTGTTACTGCAGGAAACCACTTTTGCACTTGTATTAGTGTGGAAAAAACACTTTTTGCACTTGTGATAGTGTTGAACAACCACTTTTCGCACTTGTGTTAGTGTTGAAAAACCACTTTTAGCACTTGTGTTGGTGCAGGAAACCACTTTTGCACTTGTATTAGTGTGGAAAAAACACTTTTTGCACTTGTGATATTGTTGAAAAACCACTTTTCGCACTTGTGTTAGTGTTGAAAAACCACTTTTCGCACTTGTGTTGGTGCAGGAAACCACTTCTGCACTTGTATTAGTGTGGAAAAACCACTTTTCGCACTTGTGTTAGTGTTGAAAAACCACTTTTCGCACTTGTGTTAGTGTTGAAAAACCACTTTTCGCACTTGTGTTAGTGTTGAAAAACCATTTTTCGCACTTGTGATAGTGTTGAAAAACCACTTTTCGCACTTGTGTTAGTGTTGAAAAACCACTTTTCGCACTTGTGTTAGTGTTGAAAAACCACTTTTTGCACTTGTGTTGCTGCAGGAAACCACTTTTGCACTTGTATTAGTGTGGAAAAAACACTTTTTGCACTTGTGATAGTGTTGAAAAACCACTTTTCGCACTTGTGTTAGTGTTGAAAAACCACTTTTCGCACCTGTGTTGGTGCAGGAAACCACTTTTGCACTTGTATTAGTGTGGAAAAAACACTTTTTGCACTTGTGATATTGTTGAAAAACCACTTTTCGCACTTGTGTTAGTGTTGAAAAACCACTTTTCGCACTTCTGTTGGTGCAGGAAACCACTTCTGCACTTGTATTAGTGTGGAAAAACCACTTTTCGCACTTGTGTTAGTGTTGAAAAACCACTTTTCGCACTTGTGTTAGTGTTGAAAAACAACTTTTCGCACTTGTATTAGTGTGGAAAAACCACTTTTTGCACTTGTCATTGTGTTGAAAAACCACTTTTTGCAGTTGTGTTAGTGTTGAAAAACCAGTTTTCGCACTTGTGTTGGTGCAGGAAACCACTTTTGCACTTGTATTAGTGTGGAAAAACCACTTTTCGCACTTGTGTTAGTGTTGAAAAACCACTTTTCGCACTTGTGTTAGTGTTGAAAAACCATTTTTCGCACTTGTGTTAGTGTTGAAAAACCACTTTTCGCACTTGTGTTGGTGCAGGAAACCACTTTTGCACTTGTATTAGTGTGGAAAAAACACTTTTTGCACTTGTGATAGTGTTGAAAAACCACTTTTCGCACTTGTGTTAGTGTTGAAAAACTGCTTTTCACACTTGTGTTAGTGTTGAAAATCCACTTTTCCCACTTGTGTTGGTGCAGGAAACCACTTTTGCACTTGTATTAGTGTGGAAAAAACACTTTTTGCACTTGTGATAGTGTTGAAAAACCACTTTTCGCACTTGTGTTAGTGTTGAAAAACCACTTTTCGCACTTGTATTGGTGCAGGAAACCACTTTTGCACTTGTATTAGTGTGGAAAAACCACTTTTCGCACTTGTGTTAGTGTTGAAAAACCACTTTTCGCACTTGTGTTAGTGTTGAAAAACCACTTTTCGCACTTGTGTTGGTGCAGGAAACCACTTTTGCACTTGTATTAGTGTGGAAAAACCACTTTTCGCACTTGCGTTAGTGTTGAAAAACCACTTTTCGCACTTGTATTAGTGTGGAAACACCACTTTTTGCACTTGTGATAGTGTTGAAAAACCACTTTTTGCACTTGTGTTAGTGTTGAAAAACCAGTTTTTGCACTTGTGTTGGTGCAGGAAACCACTTTTGCACTTGTATTAGTGTGGAAAAACCACTTTTCGCACTTGTGTTAGTGTTGAAAAACCACTTTTTGCACTTGTGTTAGTGTTGAAAAACCACTTTTCGCACTTGTGTTGATGCAGGAAACCACTTTTGCACTTGTATTAGTGTGGAAAAAACACTTTTTGCACTTGTGATAGTGTTGAAAAACCACTTTTCGCACTTGTGTTAGTGTTGAAAAACCACTTTTCGCACTTGTGTTGGTGCAGGAAACCACTTTTGCACTTGTATTAGTGTGGTAAAAACACTTTTTGCACTTGTGATAGTGCTGAAAAACCACTTTTCGCACTTGTGTTAGTGTTGAAAAACCACTTTATGCACTTGTGTTGGCGCAGGAAACCACTTTTGCACTTGCATTAGTGTGGAAAAACCACTTTTCGCACTTGTGTTAGTGTTGAAAAACCACTTTTTGCACTTGTGTTAGTGTTGAAAAACCAGTTTTTGCACTTGTGTTGGTGCAGGAAACCACTTTTGCACTTGTATTAGTGTGGAAAAACCACTTTTCGCACTTGTGTTAGTGTTGAAAAACCACTTTTCGCACTTGTGTTAGTGTTGAAAAACCACTTTTCGCACTTGTGTTGGTGCAGGAAACCACTTTTGCACTTGTATTAGTGTGGTAAAAACACTTTTTGCACATGTTATAGTGTTGAAAAACCACTTTTCGCACTTGTGTTAGTGTTGAAAAACCACTTTTTGCACTTGTGTTGGTGCAGGAAACCACTTTTGCACTTGCATTAGTGTGGAAAAACCACTTTTCGCACTTGTGTTAGTGTTGAAAAACCACTTTTTGCACTTGTGTTAGTGTTGAAAAACCACTTTTCGCACTTGTGTTGGGGCGGGAAACCACTTTTGCACTTGTATTAGTGTGGAAAAAACACTTTTTGAACTTGTGATAGTGTTGAAAAACCACTTTTTGCACTAGTGGTGCAGGAAACCACTTTTGCACTTGTATTAGTGTGGAAAAACCACTTTTTGCACTTGTGTTAGTGTTGAAAAACCACTTTTCGCACTTGTGTTAGTGTTGAAAAACCACTTTTCGCACTTGTGTTGGTGCAGGAAACCACTTTTGCACTTGCATTAGTGTGGAAAAAACACTTTTTGCACTTGTGATAGTGTTGAAAAACCACTTTTCGCACTTGTGTTAGTGTTGAAAAACCACTTTTCGCACTTGTGTTGGTGCAGGAAACCACTTTTGCACTTGTATTAGCGTGCAAAAACCACTTTTCGCACTTGTGTTAGTGTTGAAAAACCACTTTTCGCACTGGTGTTGGTGAAGGAAACCACTTTTCGCACTTGTGTTAGTGTTGAAAAACCACTTTTTGCACTTGTGTTGGTGCAGGAAACCACTTTTGCACTTGTCTTAGTGTGGATAAAATACTTTTTGCACTTGTGATAGTGTTGAAAAACCACTTTTCGCAATTGTGTTAGTGTTGAAAAACCACTTTTTGCACTTGTGTTAGTGTTGAAAAACCACTTTTCACACTTGTGTTAGTGTTGAAAAACCACTTTTCGCACTTGTGTTAGTGTTGAAAATCCACATTTCCCACTTGTGTTGGTGCAGGAAACCACTTTTGCACTTGTATTAGTGTGGAAAAACCACTTTTCGCACTTGTGTTAGTGTTGAAAAAATCACATTTCCCACTTGTGTTGGTGCAGGAAACCACTTTTGCACTTGTATTAGTGTGGAAAAACCACTTTTCGCACTTGTGTTAGTGTTGAAAAACCACTTTTCGCACTTGTATTAGTGTGGAAAAACCACTTTTCACACTTGTGTTAGTGTTGAAAAACCACTTTTCGCACTTGTGTTAGTGTTGAAAAACCACTTTTCGCACTTGTGTTGGTGCAGGAAACCACTTTTGCACTTGTATTAGTGTGGAAA
The DNA here is from genome assembly GCF_964187855.1 of Myxine glutinosa. Lineage (NCBI taxonomy): Eukaryota > Metazoa > Chordata > Myxini > Myxiniformes > Myxinidae > Myxine > Myxine glutinosa. The sequence goes on along the minus strand of NW_027616799.1, from coordinate 148,417 downwards.
AACCACTTTTCGCACTTGTGTTAGTGTTGAAAAACCACTTTTCGCACTTGTATTAGTGTTGAAAAACCACTTTTCGCACTTGTGTTGGTGCAGGAAATCACTTTTGCACTTGTATTAGTGTGGAAAAACCAGTTTTTGCACTTGTGTTGGTGCAGGAAACCACTTTTGCACTTGTATTATTGTGGAAAAACCACTTTTCGCACTTGTGTTAGTGTTGAAAAACCACTTTTTGCACTTGTGTTCGTGTTGAAAAACCACTTTTCGCACTTATGTTGGTGCAGGAAACCACTTTTGCACTTGTATTAGTGTGGAAAAAACACTTTTTGCACTTGTGATAGTGTTGAAAAACCACTTTTCGCACTTGTGTTAGTGTTGAAAAACCACTTTTCGCACTTGTGTTGGTGCAGGAAACCACTTTTGCACTTGTATTAGTGTGGTAAAAACACTTTTTGCACTTGTGATAGTGTTGAAAAACCACTTTTCGCACTTGTGTTAGTGTTGAAAAACCACTTTATGCACTTGTGTTGGTGCAGGAAACCACTTTTGCACTTGCATTAGTGTGGAAAAACCACTTTTCGCACTTCTGTTAGTGTTGAAAAACCACTTTTTGCACTTGTGTTAGTGTTGAAAAACCAGTTTTTGCACTTGTGTTGGTGCAGGAAACCACTTTTGCACTTGTATTAGTGTGGAAAAACCACTTTTCGCACTTGTGTTAGTGTTGAAAAACCACTTTTCGCACTTGTGTTAGTGTTGAAAAACCACTTTTCGCACTTGTGTTGGTGCAGGAAACCACTTTTGCACTTGTATTAGTGTGGTAAAAACACTTTTTGCACTTGTGATAGTGTTGAAAAACCACTTTTCGCACTTGTGTTAGTGTTGAAAAACCACTTTTTGCACTTGTGTTGGTGCAGGAAACCACTTTTGCACTTGCATTAGTGTGGAAAAACCACTTTTCGCACTTGTGTTAGTGTTGAAAAACCACTTTTTGCACTTGTATTAGTGTGGAAAAAAACACTTTTTGAACTTGTGATAGTGTTGAAAAACCACTTTTCGCACTTGTGTTATTGTTGAAAAACCACTTTTTGCACTAGTGGTGCAGGAAACCACATTTGCACTTGTATTAGTGTGGAAAAACCACTTTTTGCACTTGTGTTAGTGTTGAAAAACCACTTTTCGCACTTGTGTTAGTGTTGAAAAACCACTTTTCGCACTTGTGTTGGTGCAGGAAACCACTTTTGCACTTGCATTAGTGTGGAAAAACCACTTTTCGCACTTGTTTTGCACTTGTATTTGTGTGGAAAAAACATTTTTTGCACTTGGGATAGTGTTGAAAAACCACTTTTCGCACTTGTGTTAGTGTTGAAAAACCACTTTTTGCACTTGTGTTGGTACAGGAAACCACTTTTGCACTTGTATTAGTGTGGAAAAACCACTTTTCGCACTTGTGTTAGTGTTGAAAAACCACTTTTTGCACTTGTGTTAGTGTTGAAAAACCACTTTTCGCACTTGTGTTAGTGTTGAAAAATCATTTTTCGCACTTGTGATAGTGTTGAAAAACCACTTTTCGCACTTGTGTTAGTGTTGAAAAACCACTTTTCGCACTTGTGTTAGTGTTGAAAAACCACTTTTTGCACTTGTGTTACTGCAGGAAACCACTTTTGCACTTGTATTAGTGTGGAAAAAACACTTTTTGCACTTGTGATAGTGTTGAAAAACCACTTTTCGCACTTGTGTTAGTGTTGAAAAACCACTTTTAGCACTTGTGTTGGTGCAGGAAACCACTTTTGCACTTGTATTAGTGTGGAAAAAACACTTTTTGCACTTGTGATATTGTTGAAAAACCACTTTTCGCACTTGTGTTAGTGTTGAAAAACCACTTTTCGCACTTGTGTTGGTGCAGGAAACCACTTTTGCACTTGTATTAGTGTGGAAAAAACACTTTTTGCACTTGTGATAGTGTTGAAAAACCACTTTTCGCACTTGTGTTAGTGTTGAAAAACTGCTTTTCACACTTGTGTTAGTGTTGAAAATCCACTTTTCCCACTTGTGTTGGTGCAGGAAACCACTTTTGCACTTGTATTAGTGTGGAAAAAACACTTTTTGCACTTGTGATAGTGTTGAAAAACCACTTTTCGCACTTGTGTTAGTGTTGAAAAACCACTTTTCGCACTTGTATTGGTGCAGGAAACCACTTTTGCACTTGTATTAGTGTGGAAAAACCACTTTTCGCACTTGTGTTAGTGTTGAAAAACCACTTTTCGCACTTGTGTTAGTGTTGAAAAACCACTTTTCGCACTTGTGTTGGTGCAGGAAACCACTTTTGCACTTGTATTAGTGTGGAAAAAACACTTTTCGCACTTGTGTTAGTGTTGAAAAACCACTTTTCGCACTTGTATTAGTGTGGAAACACCACTTTTTGCACTTGTGATAGTGTTGAAAAACCACTTTTTGCACTTGTGTTAGTGTTGAAAAACCAGTTTTTGCACTTGTGTTGGTGCAGGAAACCACTTTTGCACTTGTATTAGTGTGGAAAAACCACTTTTCGCACTTGTGTTAGTGTTGAAAAACCACTTTTTGCACTTGTGTTAGTGTTGAAAAACCACTTTTCGCACTTGTGTTGGTGCAGGAAACCACTTTTGCACTTGTATTAGTGTGGAAAAAACACTTTTTGCACTTGTGATATTGTTGAAAAACCACTTTTCGCACTTGTGTTAGTGTTGAAAAACCACTTTTCGCACTTGTGTTGGTGCAGGAAACCACTTTTGCACTTGTATTAGTGTGGAAAAAACACTTTTTGCACTTGTGATAGTGTTGAAAAACCACTTTTCGCACTTGTGTTAGTGTTGAAAAACTGCTTTTCACACTTGTGTTAGTGTTGAAAATCCACTTTTCCCACTTGTGTTGGTGCAGGAAACCACTTTTGCACTTGTATTAGTGTGGAAAAAACACTTTTTGCACTTGTGATAGTGTTGAAAAACCACTTTTCGCACTTGTGTTAGTGTTGAAAAACCACTTTTCGCACTTGTATTGGTGCAGGAAACCACTTTTGCACTTGTATTAGTGTGGAAAAACCACTTTTCGCACTTGTGTTAGTGTTGAAAAACCACTTTTCGCACTTGTGTTAGTGTTGAAAAACCACTTTTCGCACTTGTGTTGGTGCAGGAAACCACTTTTGCACTTGTATTAGTGTGGAAAAACCACTTTTCGCACTTGTGTTAGTGTTGAAAAACCACTTTTCGCACTTGTATTAGTGTGGAAACACCACTTTTTGCACTTGTGATAGTGTTGAAAAACCACTTTTTGCACTTGTGTTAGTGTTGAAAAACCAGTTTTTGCACTTGTGTTGGTGCAGGAAACCACTTTTGCACTTGTATTAGTGTGGAAAAACCACTTTTCGCACTTGTGTTAGTGTTGAAAAACCACTTTTTGCACTTGTGTTAGTGTTGAAAAACCACTTTTCGCACTTGTGTTGGTGCAGGAAACCACTTTTGCACTTGTATTAGTGTGGAAAAAACACTTTTTGCACTTGTGATAGTGTTGAAAAACCACTTTTCGCACTTGTGTTAGTGTTGAAAAACCACTTTTCGCACTTGTGTTGGTGCAGGAAACCACTTTTGCACTTGTATTAGTGTGGTAAAAACACTTTTTGCACTTGTGATAGTGCTGAAAAACCACTTTTCGCACTTGTGTTAGTGTTGAAAAACCACTTTATGCACTTGTGTTGGCGCAGGAAACCACTTTTGCACTTGCATTAGTGTGGAAAAACCACTTTTCGCACTTCTGTTAGTGTTGAAAAACCACTTTTTGCACTTGTGTTAGTGTTGAAAAACCAGTTTTTGCACTTGTGTTGGTGCAGGAAACCACTTTTGCACTTGTATTAGTGTGGAAAAACCACTTTTCGCACTTGTGTTAGTGTTGAAAAACCACTTTTCGCACTTGTGTTAGTGTTGAAAAACCACTTTTCGCACTTGTGTTGGTGCAGGAAACCACTTTTGCACTTGTATTAGTGTGGTAAAAACACTTTTTTGCACAGGTGATAGTGTTGAAAAACCACTTTTCGCACTTGTGTTAGTGTTGAAAAACCACTTTTTGCACTTGTGTTGGTGCAGGAAACCACTTTTGCACTTGCATTAGTGTGGAAAAACCACTTTTCGCACTTGTGTTAGTGTTGAAAAACCACTTTTCGCACTTGTGTTGGGGCGGGAAACCACTTTTGCACTTGTATTAGTGTGGAAAAAACACTTTTTGAACTTGTGATAGTGTTGAAAAACCACTTTTTGCACTAGTGGTGCAGGAAACCACTTTTGCACTTGTATTAGTGTGGAAAAACCACTTTTTGCACTTGTGTTAGTGTTGAAAAACCACTTTTCGCACTTGTGTTAGTGTTGAAAAACCACTTTTCGCACTTGTGTTGGTGCAGGAAACCACTTTTGCACTTGCATTAGTGTGGAAAAAACACTTTTTGCACTTGTGATAGTGTTGAAAAACCACTTTTCGCACTTGTGTTAGTGTTGAAAAACCACTTTTCGCACTTGTGTTGGTGCAGGAAACCACTTTTGCACTTGTATTAGCGTGCAAAAACCACTTTTCGCACTTGTGTTAGTGTTGAAAAACCACTTTTCGCACTGGTGTTGGTGAAGGAAACCACTTTTCGCACTTGTGTTAGTGTTGAAAAACCACTTTTTGCACTTGTGTTGGTGCAGGAAACCACTTTTGCACTTGTCTTAGTGTGGATAAAATACTTTTTGCACTTGTGATAGTGTTGAAAAACCACTTTTCGCAATTGTGTTAGTGTTGAAAAACCACTTTTTGCACTTGTGTTAGTGTTGAAAAACCACTTTTCACCCTTGTGTTAGTGTTGAAAAACCACTTTTCGCACTTGTGTTAGTGTTGAAAATCCACATTTCCCACTTGTGTTGGTGCAGGAAACCACTTTTGCACTTGTATTAGTGTGGAAAAACCACTTTTCGCACTTGTGTTAGTGTTGAAAATCCACATTTCCCACTTGTGTTGGTGCAGGAAACCACTTTTGCACTTGTATTAGTGTGGAAAAACCACTTTTCGCACTTGTGTTAGTGTTGATAAACCACTTTTCGCACTTGTATTAGTGTGGAAAAACCACTTTTCACACTTGTGTTAGTGTTGAAAAACCACTTTTCGCACTTGTGTTAGTGTTGAAAAACCACTTTTCGCACTTGTGTTGGTGCAGGAAACCACTTTTGCACTTGTATTAGTGTGGAAAAACCACTTTTCGCACTTGTGTTAGTGTTGAAAAACCACTTTTCGCACTTGTATTAGTGTTGAAAAACCACTTTTCGCACTTGTGTTGGTGCAGGAAATCACTTTTGCACTTGTATTAGTGTGGAAAAACCAGTTTTTGCACTTGTGTTGGTGCAGGAAACCACTTTTGCACTTGTATTATTGTGGAAAAACCACTTTTCGCACTTGTGTTAGTGTTGAAAAACCACTTTTTGCACTTGTGTTCGTGTTGAAAAACCACTTTTCGCACTTGTGTTGGTGCAGGAAACCACTTTTGCACTTGTATTAGTGTGGAAAAAACACTTTTTGCACTTGTGATAGTGTTGAAAAACCACTTTTCGCACTTGTGTTAGTGTTGAAAAACCACTTTTCGCACTTGTGTTGGTGCAGGAAACCACTTTTGCACTTGTATTAGTGTGGTAAAAACACTTTTTGCACTTGTGATAGTGTTGAAAAACCACTTTTCGCACTTGTGTTAGTGTTGAAAAACCACTTTATGCACTTGTGTTGGTGCAGGAAACCACTTTTGCACTTGCATTAGTGTGGAAAAACCACTTTTCGCACTTCTGTTAGTGTTGAAAAACCACTTTTTGCACTTGTGTTAGTGTTGAAAAACCAGTTTTTGCACTTGTGTTGGTGCAGGAAACCACTTTTGCACTTGTATTAGTGTGGAAAAACCACTTTTCACACTTGTGTTAGTGTTGAAAAACCACTTTTCGCACTTGTGTTAGTGTTGAAAAACCACTTTTCGCACTTGTGTTGGTGCAGGAAACCACTTTTGCACTTGTATTAGTGTGGTAAAAACACTTTTTGCACTTGTGATAGTGTTGAAAAACCACTTTTCGCACTTGTGTTAGTGTTGAAAAACCACTTTTTGCACTTGTGTTGGTGCAGGAAACCACTTTTGCACTTGCATTAGTGTGGAAAAACCACTTTTCGCACTTGTGTTAGTGTTGAAAAACCACTTTTTGCACTTGTATTAGTGTGGAAAAAACACTTTTTGAACTTGTGATAGTGTTGAAAAACCACTTTTCGCACTTGTGTTATTGTTGAAAAACCACTTTTTGCACTAGTGGTGCAGGAAACCACTTTTGCACTTGTATTAGTGTGGAAAAACCACTTTTTGCACTTGTGTTAGTGTTGAAAAACCACTTTTCGCACTTGTGTTAGTGTTGAAAAACCAGTTTTCGCACTTGTGTTGGTGCAGGAAACCACTTTTGCACTTGCATTAGTGTGGAAAAACCACTTTTCGCACTTGTGTTAGTGTTGAAAAACCACTTTTCGCACTTGTGTTGGTGCAGGAAACCACTTTTGCACTTGTATTTGTGTGGAAAAAACATTTTTTGCACTTGTGATAGTGTTGAAAAACCACTTTTCGCACTTGTGTTAGTGTTGAAAAACCACTTTTTGCACTTGTGTTGGTACAGGAAACCACTTTTGCACTTGTATTAGTGTGGAAAAACCACTTTTCGCACTTGTGTTAGTGTTGAAAAACCACTTTTTGCACTTGTGTTAGTGTTGAAAAACCACTTTTCGCACTTGTGTTAGTGTTGAAAAATCATTTTTCGCACTTGTGATAGTGTTGAAAAACCACTTTTCGCACTTGTGTTAGTGTTGAAAAACCACTTTTCGCACTTGTGTTAGTGTTGAAAAACCACTTTTTGCACTTGTGTTACTGCAGGAAACCACTTTTGCACTTGTATTAGTGTGGAAAAAACACTTTTTGCACTTGTGATAGTGTTGAAAAACCACTTTTCGCACTTGTGTTAGTGTTGAAAAACCACTTTTAGCACTTGTGTTGGTGCAGGAAACCACTTTTGCACTTGTATTAGTGTGGAAAAAACACTTTTTGCACTTGTGATATTGTTGAAAAACCACTTTTCGCACTTGTGTTAGTGTTGAAAAACCACTTTTCGCACTTGTGTTGGTGCAGGAAACCACTTCTGCACTTGTATTAGTGTGGAAAACCCACTTTTCGCACTTGTGTTAGTGTTGAAAAACCACTTTTCGCACTTGTGTTAGTGTTGAAAAACCACTTTTCGCACTTGTGTTAGTGTTGAAAAACCATTTTTCGCACTTGTGATAGTGTTGAAAAACCACTTTTCGCACTTGTGTTAGTGTTGAAAAACCACTTTTCGCACTTGTGTTAGTGTTGAAAAACCACTTTTTGCACTTGTGTTGCTGCAGGAAACCACTTTTGCACTTGTATTAGTGTGGAAAAAACACTTTTTGCACTTGTGATAGTGTTGAAAAACCACTTTTCGCACTTGTGTTAGTGTTGAAAAACCACTTTTCGCACTTGTGTTGGTGCAGGAAACCACTTTTGCACTTGTATTAGTGTGGAAAAAACACTTTTTGCACTTGTGATATTGTTGAAAAACCACTTTTCGCACTTGTGTTAGTGTTGAAAAACCACTTTTCGCACTTGTGTTGGTGCAGGAAACCACTTCTGCACTTGTATTAGTGTGGAAAAACCACTTTTCGCACTTGTGTTAGTGTTGAAAAACCACTTTTCGCACTTGTGTTAGTGTTGAAAAACAACTTTTCGCACTTGTATTAGTGTGGAAAAACCACTTTTTGCACTTGTGATTGTGTTGAAAAACCACTTTTTGCAGTTGTGTTTGTGTTGAAAAACCAGTTTTCGCACTTGTGTTGGTGCAGGAAACCACTTTTGCACTTGTATTAGTGTGGAAAAACCACTTTTCGCACTTGTGTTAGTGTTGAAAAACCACTTTTCGCACTTGTGTTAGTGTTGAAAAACCACTTTTCGCACTTGTGTTAGTGTTGAAAAACCACTTTTCGCACTTGTGTTGGTGCAGGAAACCACTTTTGCACTTGTATTAGTGTGGAAAAAACACTTTTTGCACTTGTGATAGTGTTGAAAAACCACCTTTCGCACTTGTGTTAGTGTTGAAAAACCACTTTTCGCACTTGTGTTAGTGTTGAAAATCCACTTTTCCCACGTGTTGGTGCAGGAAACCACTTTTGCACTTGCATTAGTGTGGAAAAAACACTTTTTGCACTTGTGATAGTGTTGAAAAGCCACTTTTCGCACTTGTGTTAGTGTTGAAAAACCACTTTTCGCACTTGTGTTAGTGTTGAAAAACCACTTTTCGCACTTGTGTTGGTGCAGGAAACCATTTTTGCACTTCTATTAGTGTGGACAAAAACACTTTTCGCACTTGTGTTAGTGTTGAAAAACTGCTTTTCACACTTGTGTTAGTGTTGAAAAACCACTTTTCGCACTTGTATTGGTGCAGGAAACCACTTTTGCACTTGTATTAGTGTGGAAAAACCACTTTTCGCACTTGTGTTAGTGTTGAAAAACCACTTTTCGCACTTGTGTTAGTGTTGAAAAACCACTTTTCGCACTTGTGTTGGTGCAGGAAACCACTTTTGCACTTGTATTAGTGTGGAAAAACCACTTTTCGCACTTGTGTTAGTGTTGAAAAACCACTTTTCGCACTTGTATTAGTGTGGAAACACCACTTTTTGCACTTGTGATAGTGTTGAAAAACCACTTTTTGCACTTGTGTTAGTGTTGAAAAACCAGTTTTTGCACTTGTGTTGGTGCAGGAAACCACTTTTGCACTTGTATTAGTGTGGAAAAACCACTTTTCGCACTTGTGTTAGTGTTGAAAAACCACTTTTTGCACTTGTGTTAGTGTTGAAAAACCACTTTTCGCACTTGTGTTGGTGCAGGAAACCACTTTTGCACTTGTATTAGTGTGGAAAAAACACTTTTTGCACTTGTGATAGTGTTGAAAAACCACTTTTCGCACTTGTGTTAGTGTTGAAAAACCACTTTTCGCACTTGTGTTGGTGCAGGAAACCACTTTTGCACTTGTATTAGTGTGGTAAAAACACTTTTTGCACTTGTGATAGTGTTGAAAAACCACTTTTCGCACTTGTGTTAGTGTTGAAAAACCACTTTATGCACTTGTGTTGGTGCAGGAAACCACTTTTGCACTTGCATTAGTGTGGAAAAACCACTTTTCGCACTTGTGTTAGTGTTGAAAAACCACTTTTTGCACTTGTGTTAGTGTTGAAAAACCAGTTTTTGCACTTGTGTTGGTGCAGGAAACCACTTTTGCACTTGTATTAGTGTGGAAAAACCACTTTTCGCACTTGTGTTAGTGTTGAAAAACCACTTTTCGCACTTGTGTTAGTGTTGAAAAACCACTTTTCGCACTTGTGTTGGTGCAGGAAACCACTTTTGCACTTGTATTAGTGTGGTAAAAACACTTTTTGCACTTGTGATAGTGTTGAAAAACCACTTTTCGCACTTGTGTTAGTGTTGAAAAACCACTTTTTGCACTTGTGTTGGTGCAGGAAACCACTTTTGCACTTGCATTAGTGTGGAAAAACCACTTTTCGCACTTGTGTTAGTGTTGAAAAACCACTTTTTGCACTTGTGTTAGTGTTGAAAAACCACTTTTCGCACTTGTGTTGGGGCGGGAAACCACTTTTGCACTTGTATTAGTGTGGAAAAAACACTTTTTGAACTTGTGATAGTGTTGAAAAACCACTTTTCGCACTTGTGTTATTGTTGAAAAACCACTTTTTGCACTAGTGGTGCAGGAAACCACTTTTGCACTTGTATTAGTGTGGAAAAACACTTTTTGAACTTGTGATAGTGTTGAAAAACCACTTTTCGCACTTGTGTTAGTGTTGAAAAACCACTTTTCGCACTTGTGTTGGTGCAGGAAACCACTTTTGCACTTGCATTAGTGTGGAAAAAACACTTTTTGCACTTGTGATAGTGTTGAAAAACCACTTTTCGCACTTGTGTTAGTGTTGAAAAACCACTTTTCGCACTTGTGTTGGTGCAGGAAACCACTTTTGCACTTGTATTAGCGTGCAAAAACCACTTTTCGCACTTGTGTTAGTGTTGAAAAACCACTTTTCGCACTGGTGTTGGTGAAGGAAACCACTTTTCGCACTTGTGTTAGTGTTGAAAAACCACTTTTGCACTTGTATTAGTGTGGAAAAAACACCTTTTGCACTTGTGATAGTGTTGAAAAACCACTTTTCGCACTTGTGTTAGTGTTGAAAATCCACTTTTCGCACTTGTGTTAGTGTTGAAAAACCACTTTTCGCACTGTGTTGGTGCAGGAAACCACTTTTGCACTTGTATTAGTGTGGAAAAAACACTTTTTGCACTTGTGATAGTGTTGAAAAACCACATTTCGCACCTGTGTTAGTGTTGAAAAACCACTTTTCGCACTGTGTTGGTGCAGGAAACCACTTTTGCACTTGTATTAGTGTGGAAAAAACACTTTTTGCACTTGTGATAGTGTTGAAAAACCACTTTTCGCACTTGTGTTAGTGTTGAAAAACCACTTTTCGCACTTGTGTTGGTGCAGGAATCCACTTTTGCACTTGTATTAGTGTGCAAAAACCACTTTTCGCACTTGTGTTAGTGTTGAAAAACCACTTTTCGCACTGGTGTTGGTGAAGGAAACCACTTTTCGCACTTGTGTTAGTGTTGAAAAACCACTTTTTGCACTTGTGTTGGTGCAGGAAACCACTTTTGCACTTGTATTAGTGTGCAAAAACCACTTTTCGCACTTGTGTTAGTGTTGAAAAATCACTTTTCGCACTGGTGTTGGTGAAGGAAACCACTTTTCGCACTTGTGTTAGTGTTGAAAAACCACTTTTCACACTTGTGTTAGTATTGAAAAACCACTTTTCGCACTTGCGTTAGTGTTGAAAATCCACATTTCCCACTTGTGTTGGTGCAGGAAACCACTTTTGCACTTGTATTAGTGTGGAAAAACCACTTTTCGCACTTGTGTTAGTGTTGAAAATCCACATTTCCCACTTGTGTTGGTGCAGGAAACCACTTTTGCACTTGTATTAGTGTGGAAAAACCACTTTTCGCACTTGTGTTAGTGTTGAAAAACCACTTTTCGCACTTGTATTAGTGTGGAAAAACCACTTTTCACACTTGTGTTAGTGTTGAAAAACCACTTTTCGCACTTGTGTTAGTGTTGAAAAACCACTTTTCGCACTTGTGTTGGTGCAGGAAACCACTTTTGCACTTGTATTTGTGTGGAAAAAACACTTTTTGCACTTGTGATAGTGTTGAAAAACCACTTTTCGCACTTGTGTTAGTGTTGAAAAACCACTTTTCGCACTTGTGTTGGTGCAGGAAACCACTTTTGCACTTGTATTAGTGTGGAAAAACCACTTTTTGCACTTGTGTTAGTGTTGAAAAACCACTTTTCGCACTTGTGTTGGTGCAGGAAACCACTTTTGCACTTGTATTTGTGTGGAAAAAACACTTTTTGCACTTGTGATAGTGTTGAAAAACCACTTTTCGCACTTGTGTTAGTGTTGAAAAACCACTTTTCGCACTTGTGTTGGTACAGGAAACCACTTTTGCACATGTATTAGTGTGGCAAAACCACTTTTCGCACTTGTGTTAGTGTTGAAAAACCACTTTTTGCACTTGTGTTAGTGTTGAAAAACCACTTTTCGCACTTGTGTTAGTGTTGAAAAACCATTTTTCGCATTTGTGATAGTGTTGAAAAACCACTTTTCGCACTTGTGTTAGTGTTGAAAAACCACTTTTCGCACTTGTCTTAGTGTTGAAAAACCACTTTTTGCACTTGTGTTGGTGCAGGAAACCACTTTTGCACTTGTATTAGTGTGGAAAAAACACTTTTTGCACTTGTGATAGTGTTGAAAAACCACTTTTCGCACTTGTGTTAGTGTTGAAAAACGACTTTTCGCACTTGTGTTGGTGCAGGAAACCACTTTTGCACTTGTATTAGTGTGGAAAAACCACTTTTCGCACTTGTGTTAGTGTTGAAAAAACACTTTTCGCACTTGTGTTGGTGCAGGAAACCACTTTTGCAATTGTATTTGTGTGGAAAAAACACTTTTTGCACTTGTGATAGTGTTGAAAAACCACTTTTCGCACTTGTGTTAGTGTTGAAAAACCACTTTTCGCACTTGTGTTGGTACAGGAAACCACTTTTGCACTTGTATTAGTGTGGAAAAACCACTTTTCGCACTTGTGTTAGTGTTGAAAAACCACTTTTTGCACTTGTGTTAGTGTTGAAAAACCACTTTTCGCACTTGTGTTAGTGTTGAAAAACCATTTTTCGCACTTGTGATAGTGTTTAAAAACCACTTTTCACACTTGTGTTAGTGTTGAAAAACCACTTTTCGCACTTGTGTTAGTGTTGAAAAACTACTTTTTGCACTTGTGTTGGTGCAGGAAACCACTTTTGCACTTGCATTAGTGTGGAAAAAACACTTTTTGCACTTGTGATATTGTTGAAAAACCACTTTTCGCACTTGTGTTAGTGTTGAAAAACCACTTTTCGCACTTGTGTTGGTGCAGGAAACCACTTCTGCACTTGTATTAGTGTGGAAAAACCACTTTTTGCACTTGTGTTAGTGTTGAAAAACCACTTTTCGCACTTGTGTTAGTGTTGAAAAACCACTTTTCGCACTTGTGTTGGTGCAGGAAACCACTTTTGCACTTGTATTAGTGTGGAAAAAACACTTTTTGCACTTGTGTTAGTGTTGAAAAACCACTTTTCGCACTTGTGTTGGTGCAGGAAACCACTTTTGCACTTGTATTAGTGTGGAAAAAACACTTTTTGCACTTGTGTTAGTGTTGAAAAACCACTTTTCGCACTTGTGTTAGTGTTGAAAATCCACTTTTCCCACGTGTTGGTGCAGGAAACCACTTTTGCACTTGCATTAGTGTGGAAAAAACACTTTTTGCACTTGTGATAGTGTTGAAAAGCCACTTTTCGCACTTGTGTTAGTGTTGAAAAAACACTTTTCGCACTTGTGTTAGTGTTGAAAAACCACTTTTCGCACTTGTGTTGGTGCAGGAAACCAATTTTGCACTTGTATTAGTGTGGACAAAAACACTTTTCGCACTTGTGTTAGTGTTGAAAAACTGCTTTTCACACTTGTGTTAGTGTTGAAAATCCACTTTTCCCACTTGTGTTGGTGCAGGAAACCACTTTTGCACTTGTATTAGTGTGGAAAAAACACTTTTTGCACTTGTGATAGTGTTGAAAAACCACTTTTCGCACTTGTGTTAGTGTTGAAAAACCACATTTTGCACTTGTGTTGGTGCAGGAAACCACTTTTGCACTTGTATTAGTGTGGAAAAACCACTTTTCGCACTTGTGTTAGTGTTGAAAAACCACTTTTCGCACTTGTGTTAGTGTTGAAAAACCACTTTTCGCACTTGTGTTGGTGCAGGAAACCACTTTTGCACTTGTATTAGTGTGGAAAAACCACTTTTCGCACTTGTGTTAGTGTTGAAAAACCACTTTTCGCACTTGTATTAGTGTGGAAACACCACTTTTTGCACTTGTGATAGTGTTGAAAAACCACTTTTTGCACTTGTGTTAGTGTTGAAAAACCAGTTTTTGCACTTGTGTTGGTGCAGGAAACCACTTTTGCACTTGTATTAGTGTGGAAAAGCACTTTTCGCACTTGTGTTAGTGTTGAAAAACCACTTTTCGCACTTGTGTTAGTGTTGAAAAACCACTTTTCGCACTTGTGTTGGTGCAGGAAACCACTTTTGCACTTGTATTAGTGTGGAAAAAACACTTTTTGCACTTGTGATAGTGTTGAAAAACCACTTTTCGCACTTGTGTTAGTGTTGAAAAACCACTTTTCGCACTTGTGTTGGTGCAGGAAACCACTTTTGCACTTGTATTAGTGTGGTAAAAACACTTTTTGCTCTTGTGATAGTGTTGAAAAACCACTTTTCGCACTTGTGTTAGTGTTGAAAAACCACTTTATGCACTTGTGTTGGTGCAGGAAACCACTTTTGCACTTGCATTAGTGTGGAAAAACCACTTTTCGCACTTGTGTTAGTGTTGAAAAACCACTTTTTGCACTTGTGTTAGTGTTGAAAAACCAGTTTTTGCACTTGTGTTGGTGCAGGAAACCACTTTTGCACTTGTATTAGTGTGGAAAAACCACTTTTCGCACTTGTGTTAGTGTTGAAAAACCACTTTTCGCACTTGTGTTGGTGCAGGAAACCACTTTTGCACTTGTATTAGTGTGGAAAAAACACTTTTTGCACTTGTATTAGTGTGGAAAAACCACTTTTCGCACTTGTGTTAGTGTTGAAAAACCACTTTTCGCACTTGTGTTGGTGCAGGAAACCACTTTTGCACTTGTATTAGTGTGGAAAAAACACTTTTTGCACTTGTGATAGTGTTGAAAAACCACTTTTCGCACTTGTGTAGGTGTTGAAAAACCACTTTTCGCACTTGTGTTAGTGTTGAAAAACCACTTTTCGCACTTGTGTTGGTGCAGGAAACCACTTTTGCACTTGTATTAGTGTGGAAAAACCACTTTTTCGCACTTGTGTTAGTGTTGAAAAACCACTTTTCGCACTTGTATTAGTGTGGAAAAACCACTTTTCACACTTGTGTTAGTGTTGAAAAACCACTTTTCGCACTTGTGTTAGTGTTGAAAAACCACTTTTCGCACTTGTGTTGGTGCAGGAAACCACTTTTGCACTTGTATTTGTGTGGAAAAAACACTTTTTGCACTTGTGATAGTGTTGAAAAACCACTTTTCGCACTTGTGTTAGTGTTGAAAAACCACTTTTCGCACTTGTGTTGGTGCAGGAAACCACTTTTGCACTTGTATTAGTGTGGAAAAACCACTTTTCACACTTGTGTTAGTGTTGAAAAACCACTTTTCGCACTTGTGTTGGTGCAGGAAACCACTTTTGCACTTGTATTTGTGTGGAAAAAACACTTTTCGCACTTGTGTTAGTGTTGAAAAACCACTTTTCGCACTTGTGTTAGTGTTGAAAAACCACTTTTCGCACTTGTGTTGGTGCAGGAAACCACTTTTGCACTTGTATTAGTGTGGTAAAAACACTTTTTGCACTTGTGATAGTGTTGAAAAACCACTTTTCGCACTTGTGTTAGTGTTGAAAAACCACTTTTTGCACTTGTGTTGGTGCAGGAAACCACTTTTGCACTTGTATTAGTGTGGAAAAACCGCTTTTCGCACTTGTGTTAGTGTTGAAAAACCACTTTTTGCACTTGTGTTGGTGCAGGAAACCACTTTTGCACTTGTATTAGTGTGGAAAAACCACTTTTCGCACTTGTGTTAGTGTTGAAAAACCACTTTTCGCACTTGTGTTAGTGTTGAAAAACCACTTTTCGCACTTGTGTTGGTGCAGGAAACCACTTTTGCACTTGTATTAGTGTGGTAAAAACACTTTTTGCACTTGTGATAGTGTTGAAAAACCACTTTTCGCACTTGTGTTAGTGTTGAAAAACCACTTTTTGCACTTGTGTTGGTGCAGGAAACCACTTTTGCACTTGCATTAGTGTGGAAAAACCACTTTTCGCACTTGTGTTAGTGTTGAAAAACCACTTTTTGCACTTGTGTTAGTGTTGAAAAACCACTTTTCGCACTTGTGTTGGGGCGGGAAACCACTTTTGCACTTGTATTAGTGTGGAAAAAACACTTTTTGAACTTGTGATAGTGTTGAAAAACCACTTTTCGCACTTGTGTTATTGTTGAAAAACCACTTTTTGCACTAGTGGTGCAGGAAACCACTTTTGCACTTGTATTAGTGTGGAAAAACACTTTTTGAACTTGTGATAGTGTTGAAAAACCACTTTTCGCACTTGTGTTAGTGTTGAAAAACCACTTTTCGCACTTGTGTTGGTGCAGGAAACCACTTTTGCACTTGCATTAGTGTGGAAAAAACACTTTTTGCACTTGTGATAGTGTTGAAAAACCACTTTTCGCACTTGTGTTAGTGTTGAAAAACCACTTTTCGCACTTGTGTTGGTGCAGGAAACCACTTTTGCACTTGTATTAGCGTGCAAAAACCACTTTTCGCACTTGTGTTAGTGTTGAAAAACCACTTTTCGCACTGGTGTTGGTGAAGGAAACCACTTTTCGCACTTGTGTTAGTGTTGAAAAACCACTTTTGCACTTGTATTAGTGTGGAAAAAACACCTTTTGCACTTGTGATAGTGTTGAAAAACCACTTTTCGCACTTGTGTTAGTGTTGAAAAACCACTTTTCGCACTTGTGTTAGTGTTGAAAAACCACTTTTCGCACTGTGTTGGTGCAGGAAACCACTTTTGCACTTGTATTAGTGTGGAAAAAACACTTTTTGCACTTGTGATAGTGTTGAAAAACCACATTTCGCACCTGTGTTAGTGTTGAAAAACCACTTTTCGCACTGTGTTGGTGCAGGAAACCACTTTTGCACTTGTATTAGTGTGGAAAAAACACTTTTTGCACTTGTGATAGTGTTGAAAAACCACTTTTCGCACTTGTGTTAGTGTTGAAAAACCACTTTTCGCACTTGTGTTGGTGCAGGAATCCACTTTTGCACTTGTATTAGTGTGCAAAAACCACTTTTCGCACTTGTGTTAGTGTTGAAAAACCACTTTTCGCACTGGTGTTGGTGAAGGAAACCACTTTTCGCACTTGTGTTAGTGTTGAAAAACCACTTTTTGCACTTGTGTTGGTGCAGGAAACCACTTTTGCACTTGTATTAGTGTGCAAAAACCACTTTTCGCACTTGTGTTAGTGTTGAAAAATCACTTTTCGCACTGGTGTTGGTGAAGGAAACCACTTTTCGCACTTGTGTTAGTGTTGAAAAACCACTTTTCACACTTGTGTTAGTATTGAAAAACCACTTTTCGCACTTGTGTTAGTGTTGAAAATCCACATTTCCCACTTGTGTTGGTGCAGGAAACCACTTTTGCACTTGTATTAGTGTGGAAAAACCACTTTTCGCACTTGTGTTAGTGTTGAAAATCCACATTTCCCACTTGTGTTGGTGCAGGAAACCACTTTTGCACTTGTATTAGTGTGGAAAAACCACTTTTCGCACTTGTGTTAGTGTTGAAAAACCACTTTTCGCACTTGTATTAGTGTGGAAAAACCACTTTTCACACTTGTGTTAGTGTTGAAAAACCACTTTTCGCACTTGTGTTAGTGTTGAAAAACCACTTTTCGCACTTGTGTTGGTGCAGGAAACCACTTTTGCACTTGTATTTGTGTGGAAAAAACACTTTTTGCACTTGTGATAGTGTTGAAAAACCACTTTTCGCACTTGTGTTAGTGTTGAAAAACCACTTTTCGCACTTGTGTTGGTGCAGGAAACCACTTTTGCACTTGTATTAGTGTGGAAAAACCACTTTTTGCACTTGTGTTAGTGTTGAAAAACCACTTTTCGCACTTGTGTTGGTGCAGGAAACCACTTTTGCACTTGTATTTGTGTGGAAAAAACACTTTTTGCACTTGTGATAGTGTTGAAAAACCACTTTTCGCACTTGTGTTAGTGTTGAAAAACCACTTTTCGCACTTGTGTTGGTACAGGAAACCACTTTTGCACATGTATTAGTGTGGCAAAACCACTTTTCGCACTTGTGTTAGTGTTGAAAAACCACTTTTTGCACTTGTGTTAGTGTTGAAAAACCACTTTTCGCACTTGTGTTAGTGTTGAAAAACCATTTTTCGCACTTGTGATAGTGTTGAAAAACCACTTTTCGCACTTGTGTTAGTGTTGAAAAACCACTTTTCGCACTTGTGTTAGTGTTGAAAAACCACTTTTTGCACTTGTGTTGGTGCAGGAAACCACTTTTGCACTTGTATTAGTGTGGAAAAAACACTTTTTGCACTTGTGATAGTGTTGAAAAACCACTTTTCGCACTTGTGTTAGTGTTGAAAAACGACTTTTCGCACTTGTGTTGGTGCAGGAAACCACTTTTGCACTTGTATTAGTGTGGAAAAACCACTTTTCGCACTTGTGTTAGTGTTGAAAAAACACTTTTCGGACTTGTGTTGGTGCAGGAAACCACTTTTGCACTTGTATTTGTGTGGAAAAAACACTTTTTGCACTTGTGATAGTGTTGAAAAACCACTTTTCGCACTTGTGTTAGTGTTGAAAAACCACTTTTCGCACTTGTGTTGGTACAGGAAACCACTTTTGCACTTGTATTAGTGTGGAAAAACCACTTTTCGCACTTGTGTTAGTGTTGAAAAACCACTTTTTGCACTTGTGTTAGTGTTGAAAAACCACTTTTCGCACTTGTGTTAGTGTTGAAAAACCATTTTTCGCACTTGTGATAGTGTTTAAAAACCACTTTTCGCACTTGTGTTAGTGTTGAAAAACCACTTTTCGCACTTGTGTTAGTGTTGAAAAACTACTTTTTGCACTTGTGTTGGTGCAGGAAACCACTTTTGCACTTGCATTAGTGTGGAAAAAACACTTTTTGCACTTGTGATATTGTTGAAAAACCACTTTTCGCACTTGTGTTAGTGTTGAAAAACCACTTTTCGCACTTGTGTTGGTGCAGGAAACCACTTCTGCACTTGTATTAGTGTGGAAAAACCACTTTTTGCACTTGTGTTAGTGTTAAAAAACCACTTTTCGCACTTGTGTTAGTGTTGAAAAACCACTTTTCGCACTTGTGTTGGTGCAGGAAACCACTTTTGCACTTGTATTAGTGTGGAAAAAACACTTTTCGCACTTGTGTTAGTGTTGAAAAACCACTTTTCGCACTTGTGTTGGTGCAGGAAACCACTTTTGCACTTGTATTAGTGTGGAAAAAACACTTTTTGCACTTGTGTTAGTGTTGAAAAACCACTTTTCGCACTTGTGTTAGTGTTGAAAATCCACTTTTCCCACGTGTTGGTGCAGGAAACCACTTTTGCACTTGCATTAGTGTGGAAAAAACACTTTTTGCACTTGTGATAGTGTTGAAAAGCCACTTTTCGCACTTGTGTTAGTGTTGAAAAAACACTTTTCGCACTTGTGTTAGTGTTGAAAAACCACTTTTCGCACTTGTGTTGGTGCAGGAAACCACTTTTGCACTTGTATTAGTGTGGAAAAAACACTTTTCGCACTTGTGTTAGTGTTGAAAAACCACTTTTCGCACTTGTGTTAGTGTTGAAAAACCACTTTTCGCACTTGTGTTGGTGCAGGAAACCACTTTTGCACTTGTATTAGTGTGGAAAAACCACTTTTCGCACTTGTGTTAGTGTTGAAAAACCACTTTTCGCACTTGTGTTAGTGTTGAAAAACCACATTTTGCACTTGTGTTGGTGCAGGAAACCACTTTTGCACTTGTATTAGTGTGGAAAAACCACTTTTCGCACTTGTGTTAGTGTTGAAAAACCACTTTTCGCACTTGTGTTAGTGTTGAAAAACCACTTTTCGCACTTGTGTTGGTGCAGGAAACCACTTTTGCACTTGTATTAGTGTGGAAAAACCACTTTTCGCACTTGTGTTAGTGTTGAAAAACCACTTTTCGCACTTGTATTAGTGTGGAAACACCACTTTTTGCACTTGTGATAGTGTTGAAAAACCACTTTTTGCACTTGTGTTAGTGTTGAAAAACCAGTTTTTGCACTTGTGTTGGTGCAGGAAACCACTTTTGCACTTGTATTAGTGTGGAAAAGCACTTTTCGCACTTGTGTTAGTGTTGAAAAACCACTTTTCACACTTGTGTTAGTGTTGAAAAACCACTTTTCGCACTTGTGTTGGTGCAGGAAACCACTTTTGCACTTGTATTAGTGTGGAAAAAACACTTTTTGCACTTGTGATAGTGTTGAAAAACCACTTTTCGCACTTGTGTTAGTGTTGAAAAACCACTTTTCGCACTTGTGTTGGTGCAGGAAACCACTTTTGCACTTGTATTAGTGTGGTAAAAACACTTTTTGCTCTTGTGATAGTGTTGAAAAACCACTTTTCGCACTTGTGTTAGTGTTGAAAAACCACTTTATGCACTTGTGTTGGTGCAGGAAACCACTTTTGCACTTCCATTAGTGTGGAAAAACCACTTTTCGCACTTGTGTTAGTGTTGAAAAACCACTTTTTGCACTTGTGTTAGTGTTGAAAAACCAGTTTTTGCACTTGTGTTGGTGCAGGAAACCACTTTTGCACTTGTATTAGTGTGGAAAAACCACTTTTCGCACTTGTGTTAGTGTTGAAAAACCACTTTTCGCACTTGTGTTGGTGCAGGAAACCACTTTTGCACTTGTATTAGTGTGGAAAAAACACTTTTTGCACTTGTATTAGTGTGGAAAAACCACTTTTCGCACTTGTGTTAGTGTTGAAAAACCACTTTTCGCACTTGTGTTGGTGCAGGAAACCACTTTTGCACTTGTATTAGTGTGGAAAAAACACTTTTTGCACTTGTGATAGTGTTGAAAAACCACTTTTCGCACTTGTGTAGGTGTTGAAAAACCACTTTTCGCACTTGTGTTAGTGTTGAAAAACCACTTTTCGCACTTGTGTTGGTGCAGGAAACCACTTTTGCACTTGTATTAGTGTGGAAAAACCACTTTTTCGCACTTGTGTTAGTGTTGAAAAACCACTTTTCGCACTTGTATTAGTGTGGAAAAACCACTTTTCACACTTGTGTTAGTGTTGAAAAACCACTTTTCGCACTTGTGTTAGTGTTGAAAAACCACTTTTCGCACTTGTGTTGGTGCAGGAAACCACTTTTGCACTTGTATTTGTGTGGAAAAAACACTTTTTGCACTTGTGATAGTGTTGAAAAACCACTTTTCGCACTTGTGTTAGTGTTGAAAAACCACTTTTCGCACTTGTGTTGGTGCAGGAAACCACTTTTGCACTTGTATTAGTGTGGAAAAACCACTTTTCGCACTTGTGTTAGTGTTGAAAAACCACTTTTCGCACTTGTGTTGGTGCAGGAAACCACTTTTGCACTTGTATTTGTGTGGAAAAAACACTTTTTGCACTTGTGATAGTGTTGAAAAACCACTTTTCGCACTTGTGTTGGTACAGGAAACCACTTTTGCACTTGTATTAGTGTGGAAAAACCACTTTTCGCACTTGTGTTAGTGTTGAAAAACCACTTTTTGCACTTGTGTTAGTGTTGAAAAACCACTTTTCGCACTTGTGTTAGTGTTGAAAAACCACTTTTCGCACTTGTGATAGTGTTGAAAAACCACTTTTCGCACTTGTGTTAGTGTTGAAAAACCACTTTTCACACTTGTGTTAGTGTTGAAAAACCACTTTTTGCACTTGTGTTGGTGCAGGAAACCACTTTTGCACTTGTATTAGTGTGGAAAAAACACTTTTTGCACTTGTGATAGTGTTGAAAAACCACTTTTCGCACTTGTGTTATTGTTGAAAAACGACTTTTCGCACTTGTGTTGGTGCAGGAAACCACTTTTGCACTTGTATTAGTGTGGAAAAAACACTTTTTGCACTTGTGATATTGTTGAAAAACCACTTTTCGCACTTGTGTTAGTGTTGAAAAACCACTTTTCGCACCTGTGTTGGTGCAGGAAACCACTTTTGCACTTGTGTTAGTGTGGAAAAACCACTTTTCGCACTTGTGTTAGTGTTGAAAAACCACTTTTCGCACTTGTGTTAGTGTTGAAAAACCACGTTTCGCACTTGTGTTGGTGCAGGAAACCACTTTTGCACTTGTATTAGTGTGGCAAAACCACTTTTTGCACTTGTGATTGTGTTGAAAAACCACTTTTTGCAGTTGTGTTAGTGTTGAAAAACCAGTTTTCGCACTTGTGTTGGTGCAGGAAACCACTTTTGCACTTGTATTAGTGTGGAAAAACCACTTTTCGCACTTGTGTTAGTGTTGAAAAACCACTTTTCGCACTTGTGTTAGTGTTGAAAAACCACTTTTCGCACTTGTGTTAGTGTTGAAAAACCACTTTTCGCACTTGTGTTGGTGCAGGAAACCACTTTTGCACTTGTATTAGTGTGGAAAAACCACTTTTCGCACTTGTGTTAGTGTTGAAAAACCACTTTTCGCACTTGTGTTAGTGTTGAAAAACCACTTTTCGCACTTGTGTTGGTGCAGGAAACCACTTTTGCACCTGTATTAGTGTGGCAAAACCACTTTTTGCACTTGTGATTGTGTTGAAAAACCACTTTTTGCAGTTGTGTTAGTGTTGAAAAACCAGTTTTCGCACTTGTGTTGGTGCAGGAAACCACTTTTGCACTTGTATTAGTGTGGAAAAACCACTTTTCGCACTTGTGTTAGTGTTGAAAAACCACTTTTCGCACTTGTGTTAGTGTTGAAAAACCACTTTTCGCACTTGTGTTAGTGTTGAAAAACCACTTTTCGCACTTGTGTTGGTGCAGGAAACCACTTTTGCACTTGTATTAGTGTGGAAAAAACACTTTTTGCACTTGTGATAGTGTTGAAAAACCACTTTTCGCACTTGTGTTAGTGTTGAAAAACCACTTTTCGCACTTGTGTTAGTGTTGAAAATCCACTTTTCCCACTTGTGTTGGTGCAGGAAACCACTTTTGCACTTGCATTAGTGTGGAAAAAACACTTTTTGCACTTGTGATAGTGTTGAAAAGCCACTTTTCGCACTTGTGTTAGTGTTGAAAAACCACTTTTCGCACTTGTGTTAGTGTTGAAAAACCACTTTTCGCACTTGTGTTGGTGCAGGAAACCAATTTTGCACTTGTATTAGTGTGGAAAAAACACTTTTCGCACTTGTGTTAGTGTTGAAAAACTGCTTTTCACACTTGTGTTAGTGTTGAAAATCCACTTTTCCCACTTGTGTTGGTGCAGGAAACCACTTTTGCACTTGTATTAGTGTGGAAAAAACACTTTTTGCACTTGTGATAGTGTTGAAAAACCACTTTTCGCATTTGTGTTAGTGTTGAAAAACCACTTTTCGCACTTGTGTTAGTGTTGAAAAACCACTTTTCGCACTTGTGTTGGTGCAGGAAACCACTTTTGCACTTGTGTTAGTGTGGAAAAACCACTTTTCGCACTTGTGTTAGTGTTGAAAAACCACTTTTCGCACTTGTGTTAGTGTTGAAAAACCACTTTTCGCACTTGTGTTGGTGCAGGAAACCACTTTTGCACTTGTATTAGTGTGGAAAAACCACTTTTCGCACTTGTGTTAGTGTTGAAAAACCACTTTTCGCACTTGTGTTGGTGCAGGAAACCACTTTTGCACTTGTATTTGTGTGGAAAAAACATTTTTTGCACTTGTGATAGTGTTGAAAAACCACTTTTCGCACTTGTGTTAGTGTTGAAAAACCACTTTTCGCACTTGTGTTGGTACAGGAAACCACTTTTGCACTTGTATTAGTGTGGAAAAACCACTTTTCGCACTTGTGTTAGTGTTGAAAAACCACTTTTTGCACTTGTGTTAGTGTTGAAAAACCACTTTTCGCACTTGTGTTAGTGTTGAAAAACCATTTTTCGCACTTGTGATAGTGTTGAAAAACCACTTTTCGCACTTGTGTTAGTGTTGAAAAACCACTTTTCGCACTTGTGTTAGTGTTGAAAAACCACTTTTTGCACTTGTGTTACTGCAGGAAACCACTTTTGCACTTGTATTAGTGTGGAAAAAACACTTTTTGCACTTGTGATAGTGTTGAAAAACCACTTTTCGCACTTGTGTTAGTGTTGAAAAACCACTTTTAGCACTTGTGTTGGTGCAGGAAACCACTTTTGCACTTGTATTAGTGTGGAAAAAACACTTTTTGCACTTGTGATATTGTTGAAAAACCACTTTTCGCACTTGTGTTAGTGTTGAAAAACCACTTTTCGCACTTGTGTTGGTGCAGGAAACCACTTCTGCACTTGTATTAGTGTGGAAAAACCACTTTTCGCACTTGTGTTAGTGTTGAAAAACCACTTTTCGCACTTGTGTTAGTGTTGAAAAACCACTTTTCGCACTTGTGTTAGTGTTGAAAAACCATTTTTCGCACTTGTGATAGTGTTGAAAAACCACTTTTCGCACTTGTGTTAGTGTTGAAAAACCACTTTTCGCACTTGTGTTAGTGTTGAAAAACCACTTTTTGCACTTGTGTTGCTGCAGGAAACCACTTTTGCACTTGTATTAGTGTGGAATAAACACTTTTTGCACTTGTGATAGTGTTGAAAAACCACTTTTCGCACTTGTGTTAGTGTTGAAAAACCACTTTTCGCACTTGTGTTGGTGCAGGAAACCACTTTTGCACTTGTATTAGTGTGGAAAAAACACTTTTTGCACTTGTGATATTGTTGAAAAACCACTTTTCGCACTTGTGTTAGTGTTGAAAAACCACTTTTCGCACTTGTGTTGGTGCAGGAAACCACTTCTGCACTTGTATTAGTGTGGAAAAACCACTTTTCGCACTTGTGTTAGTGTTGAAAAACCACTTTTCGCACTTGTGTTAGTGTTGAAAAACAACTTTTCGCACTTGTATTAGTGTGGAAAAACCACTTTTTGCACTTGTGATTGTGTTGAAAAACCACTTTTTGCAGTTGTGTTAGTGTTGAAAAACCAGTTTTCGCACTTGTGTTGGTGCAGGAAACCACTTTTGCACTTGTATTAGTGTGGAAAAACCACTTTTCGCACTTGTGTTAGTGTTGAAAAACCACTTTTCGCACTTGTGTTAGTGTTGAAAAACCACTTTTCGCACTTGTGTTAGTGTTGAAAAACCACTTTTCGCACTTGTGTTGGTGCAGGAAACCACTTTTGCACTTGTATTAGTGTGGAAAAAACACTTTTCGCACTTGTGTTAGTGTTGAAAAACCACTTTTCGCACTTGTGTTGGTGCAGGAAACCACTTTTGCACTTGTATTAGTGTGGAAAAAACAATTTTTGCACTTGTGTTAGTGTTGAAAAACCACTTTTCGCACTTGTGTTAGTGTTGAAAATCCACTTTTCCCACGTGTTGGTGCAGGAAACCACTTTTGCACTTGTATTAGTGTGGAAAAAACACTTTTTGCACTTGCATTAGTGTGGAAAAAACACTTTTTGCACTTGTGATAGTGTTGAAAAGCCACTTTTCGCACTTGTGTTAGTGTTGAAAAACCACTTTTCGCACTTGTGTTAGTGTTGAAAAACCACTTTTCGCACTTGTGTTGGTGCAGGAAACCAATTTTGCACTTGTATTAGTGTGGACAAAAACACTTTTCGCACTTGTGTTAGTGTTGAAAAACTGCTTTTCACACTTGTGTTAGTGTTGAAAATCCACGTTTCCCACTTGTGTTGGTGCAGGAAACCACTTTTGCACTTGTATTAGTGTGGAAAAAACACTTTTTGCACTTGTGATAGTGTTGAAAAACCACTTTTCGCACTTGTGTTAGTGTTGAAAAACCACATTTTGCACTTGTGTTGGTGCAGGAAACCACTTTTGCACTTGTATTAGTGTGGAAAAACCACTTTTCGCACTTGTTTTAGTGTTGAAAAACCACTTTTCGCACTTGTGTTAGTGTTGAAAAACCACTTTTCGCACTTGTGTTGGTGCAGGAAACCACTTTTGCACTTGTATTAGTGTGGAAAAACCACTTTTCGCACTTGTGTTAGTGTTGAAAAACCACTTTTCGCACTTGTATTAGTGTGGAAACACCACTTTTTGCACTTGTGATAGTGTTGAAAAACCACTTTTTGCACTTGTGTTAGTGTTGAAAAACCAGTTTTTGCACTTGTGTTGGTGCAGGAAACCACTTTTGCACTTGTATTAGTGTGGAAAAGCACTTTTCGCACTTGTGTTAGTGTTGAAAAACCACTTTTCGCACTTGTGTTAGTGTTGAAAAACCACTTTTCGCACTTGTGTTGGTGCAGGAAACCACTTTTGCACTTGTATTAGTGTGGAAAAAACACTTTTTGCACTTGTGATAGTGTTGAAAAACCACTTTTCGCACTTGTGTTAGTGTTGAAAAACCACTTTTCGCACTTGTGTTGGTGCAGGAAACCACTTTTGCACTTGTATTAGTGTGGTAAAAACACTTTTTGCACTTGTGATAGTGTTGAAAAACCACTTTTCGCACTTGTGTTAGTGTTGAAAAACCACTTTATGCACTTGTGTTGGTGCAGGAAACCACTTTTGCACTTGCATTAGTGTGGAAAAACCACTTTTCGCACTTGTGTTAGTGTTGAAAAACCACTTTTTGCACTTGTGTTAGTGTTGAAAAACCAGTTTTTGCACTTGTGTTGGTGCAGGAAACCACTTTTGCACTTGTATTAGTGTGGAAAAACCACTTTTCGCACTTGTGTTAGTGTTGAAAAACCACTTTTCGCACTTGTGTTGGTGCAGGAAACCACTTTTGCACTTGTATTAGTGTGGAAAAAACACTTTTTGCACTTGTATTAGTGTGGAAAAACCACTTTTCGCACTTGTGTTAGTGTTGAAAAACCACTTTTCGCACTTGTGTTGGTGCAGGAAACCACTTTTGCACTTGTATTAGTGTGGAAAAAACACTTTTTGCACTTGTGATAGTGTTGAAAAACCACTTTTCGCACTTGTGTAGGTGTTGAAAAACCACTTTTCGCACTTGTGTTAGTGTTGAAAAACCACTTTTCGCACTTGTGTTGGTGCAGGAAACCACTTTTGCACTTGTATTAGTGTGGAAAAACCACTTTTTCGCACTTGTGTTAGTGTTGAAAAACCACTTTTCGCACTTGTATTAGTGTGGAAAAACCACTTTTCACACTTGTGTTAGTGTTGAAAAACCACTTTTCGCACTTGTGTTAGTGTTGAAAAACCACTTTTCGCACTTGTGTTGGTGCAGGAAACCACTTTTGCACTTGTATTTGTGTGGAAAAAACACTTTTTGCACTTGTGATAGTGTTGAAAAACCACTTTTCGCACTTGTGTTAGTGTTGAAAAACCACTTTTCGCACTTGTGTTGGTGCAGGAAACCACTTTTGCACTTGTATTAGTGTGGAAAAACCACTTTTCGCACTTGTGTTAGTGTTGAAAAACCACTTTTCGCACTTGTGTTGGTGCAGGAAACCACTTTTGCACTTGTATTTGTGTGGAAAAAACACTTTTTGCACTTGTGATAGTGTTGAAAAACCACTTTTCGCACTTGTGTTAGTGTTGAAAAACCACTTTTCGCACTTGTGTTGGTACAGGAAACCACTTTTGCACTTGTATTAGTGTGGAAAAACCACTTTTCGCACTTGTGTTAGTGTTGAAAAACCACTTTTTGCACTTGTGTTAGTGTTGAAAAACCACTTTTCGCACTTGTGTTAGTGTTGAAAAACCACTTTTCGCACTTGTGATAGTGTTGAAAAACCACTTTTCGCACTTGTGTTAGTGTTGAAAAACCACTTTTCACACTTGTGTTAGTGTTGAAAAACCACTTTTTGCACTTGTGTTGGTGCAGGAAACCACTTTTGCACTTGTATTAGTGTGGAAAAAACACTTTTTGCACTTGTGATAGTGTTGAAAAACCACTTTTCGCACTTGTGTTAGTGTTGAAAAACGACTTTTCGCACTTGTGTTGGTGCAGGAAACCACTTTTGCACTTGTATTAGTGTGGAAAAAACACTTTTTGCACTTGTGATATTGTTGAAAAACCACTTTTCGCACTTGTGTTAGTGTTGAAAAACCACTTTTCGCACCTGTGTTGGTGCAGGAAACCACTTTTGCACTTGTATTAGTGTGGAAAAACCACTTTTCGCACTTGTGTTAGTGTTGAAAAACCACTTTTCGCACTTGTGTTAGTGTTGAAAAACCACTTTTCGCACTTGTGTTGGTGCAGGAAACCACTTTTGCACTTGTATTAGTGTGGAAAAACCACTTTTCGCACTTGTGTTAGTGTTGAAAAACCACTTTTCGCACTTGTATTAGTGTGGCAAAACCACTTTTTGCACTTCTGATTGTGTTGAAAAACCACTTTTTGCAGTTGTGTTAGTGTTGAAAAACCACTTTTCGCACTTGTGTTAGTGTTGAAAAACCACATTTCGCACTTGTGTTGGTGCAGGAAACCACTTTTGCACTTGTATTAGTGTGGAAAAACCACTTTTCGCACTTGTGTTAGTGTTGAAAAACCACTTTTCACACTTGTGTTAGTGTTGAAAAACCACTTTTCGCACTTGTGTTAGTGTTGAAAAACCACTTTTCGCACTTGTGTTGGTGCAGGAAACCACTTTTGCACTTGTATTGGTGTGGAAAAAACACTTTTTGCACTTGTGATAGTGTTGAAAAACCACTTTTCGCACTTGTGTTAGTGTTGAAAAACCACTTTTCGCACTTGTGTTAGTGTTGAAAATCCACTTTTCCCACTTGTGTTGGTGCAGGAAACCACTTTTGCACTTGCATTAGTGTGGAAAAAACACTTTTTGCACTTGTGATAGTGTTGAAAAGCCACTTTTCGCACTTGTGTTAGTGTTGAAAAACCACTTTTCGCACTTGTGTTGGTGCAGGAAACCAATT
The DNA here is from genome assembly GCF_964187855.1 of Myxine glutinosa. Classification (NCBI taxonomy): domain Eukaryota; kingdom Metazoa; phylum Chordata; class Myxini; order Myxiniformes; family Myxinidae; genus Myxine; species Myxine glutinosa. The sequence continues at coordinate 120,000 of NW_027616799.1, read as the reverse complement.
TTGCACTTGCATTAGTGTGGAAAAAACACTTTTCGCACTTGTGTTAGTGTTGAAAAACTGCTTTTCACACTTGTGTTAGTGTTGAAAATCCACTTTTCCCACTTGTGTTGGTGCAGGAAACCACTTTTGCACTTGTATTAGTGTGGAAAAAACACTTTTTGCACTTGTGATAGTGTTGAAAAACCACTTTTCGCACTTGTGTTAGTGTTGAAAAACCACTTTTCGCACTTGTGTTGGTGCAGGAAACCACTTTTGCACTTGTGTTAGTGTGGAAAAACCACTTTTCGCACTTGTGTTAGTGTTGAAAAACCACTTTTCGCACTTGTGTTAGTGTTGAAAAACCACTTTTCGCACTTGTGTTGGTGCAGGAAACCACTTTTGCACTTGTATTAGTGTGGAAAAACCACTTTTCGCACTTGTGTTAGTGTTGAAAAACCACTTTTCGCACTTGTGTTGGTGCAGGAAACCACTTTTGCACTTGTATTTGTGTGGAAAAAACATTTTTTGCACTTGTGATAGTGTTGAAAAACCACTTTTCGCACTTGTGTTAGTGTTGAAAAACCACTTTTCGCACTTGTGTTAGTGTTGAAAAACCATTTTTCGCACTTGTGATAGTGTTGAAAAACCACTTTTCGCACTTGTGTTAGTGTTGAAAAACCACTTTTCGCACTTGTGTTAGTGTTGAAAAACCACTTTTTGCACTTGTGTTACTGCAGGAAACCACTTTTGCACTTGTATTAGTGTGGAAAAAACACTTTTTGCACTTGTGATAGTGTTGAAAAACCACTTTTCGCACTTGTGTTAGTGTTGAAAAACCACTTTTAGCACTTGTGTTGGTGCAGGAAACCACTTTTGCACTTGTATTAGTGTGGAAAAAACACTTTTTGCACTTGTGATATTGTTGAAAAACCACTTTTCGCACTTGTGTTAGTGTTGAAAAACCACTTTTCGCACTTGTGTTGGTGCAGGAAACCACTTTTGCACTTGTATTAGTGTGGAAAAACCACTTTTCGCACTTGTGTTAGTGTTGAAAAACCACTTTTCGCACTTGTATTAGTGTGGCAAAACCACTTTTTGCACTTGTGATTGTGTTGAAAAACCACTTTTTGCAGTTGTGTTAGTGTTGAAAAACCAGTTTTCGCACTTGTGTTGGTGCAGGAAACCACTTTTGCACTTGTATTATTGTGGAAAAACCACTTTTCGCACTTGTGTTAGTGTTGAAAAACCACTTTTCGCACTTGTGTTAGTGTTGAAAAACCACTTTTCGCACTTGTGTTAGTGTTGAAAAACCACTTTTCGCACTTGTGTTGGTGCAGGAAACCACTTTTGCACGTGTATTAGTGTGGAAAAAACACTTTTTGCACTTGTGATAGTGTTGAAAAACCACTTTTCGCACTTGTGTTAGTGTTGAAAAACCACTTTTCGCACTTGTGTTAGTGTTGAAAATCCACTTTTCCCACTTGTGTTGGTGCAGGAAACCACTTTTGCACTTGCATTAGTGTGGAAAAAACACTTTTTGCACTTGTGATAGTGTTGAAAAGCCACTTTTCGCACTTGTGTTAGTGTTGAAAAACCACTTTTCGCACTTGTGTTAGTGTTGAAAAACCACTTTTCGCACTTGTGTTGGTGCAGTAAACCAATTTTGCACTTGTATTAGTGTGGAAAAAACACTTTTCGCACTTGTGTTAGTGTTGAAAAACCACTTTTCGCACTTGTGTTGGTGCAGGAAACCACTTTTGCACTTGTATTAGTGTGGAAAAAACACTTTTTGCACTTGTGATAGTGTTGAAAAACCACTTTTCGCACTTGTGTTAGTGTTGAAAAACCACTTTTCGCACTTGTGTTGGTGCAGGAAACCACTTTTGCACTTGTGTTAGTGTGGAAAAACCACTTTTCGCACTTGTGTTAGTGTTGAAAAACCACTTTTCGCACTTGTGTTAGTGTTGAAAAACCACTTTTCGCACTTGTGTTGGTGCAGGAAACCACTTTTGCACTTGTATTAGTGTGGAAAAACCACTTTTCGCACTTGTGTTAGTGTTGAAAAACCACTTTTCGCACTTGTGTTGGTGCAGGAAACCACTTTTGCACTTGTATTTGTGTGGAAAAAACATTTTTTGCACTTGTGATAGTGTTGAAAACCCACTTTTCGCACTTGTGTTAGTGTTGAAAAACCACTTTTCGCACTTGTGTTGGTACAGGAAACCACTTTTGCACTTGTATTAGTGTGGAAAAACCACTTTTCGCACTTGTGTTAGTGTTGAAAAACCACTTTTTGCACTTGTGTTAGTGTTGAAAAACCACTTTTCGCACTTGTGTTAGTGTTGAAAAACCATTTTTCGCACTTGTGATAGTGTTGAAAAACCACTTTTCGCACTTGTGTTAGTGTTGAAAAACCACTTTTCGCACTTGTGTTAGTGTTGAAAAACCACTTTTTGCACTTGTGTTACTGCAGGAAACCACTTTTGCACTTGTATTAGTGTGGAAAAAACACTTTTTGCACTTGTGATAGTGTTGAAAAACCACTTTTCGCACTTGTGTTAGTGTTGAAAAACCACTTTTAGCACTTGTGTTGGTGCAGGAAACCACTTTTGCACTTGTATTAGATGTGGAAAAAACACTTTTTGCACTTGTGATATTGTTGAAAAACCACTTTTCGCACTTGTGTTAGTGTTGAAAAACCACTTTTCGCACTTGTGTTGGTGCAGGAAACCACTTCTGCACTTGTATTAGTGTGGAAAAACCACTTTTCGCACTTGTGTTAGTGTTGAAAAACCACTTTTCGCACTTGTGTTAGTGTTGAAAAACCACTTTTCGCACTTGTGTTAGTGTTGAAAAACCATTTTTCGCACTTGTGATAGTGTTGAAAAACCACTTTTCGCACTTGTGTTAGTGTTGAAAAACCACTTTTCGCACTTGTGTTAGTGTTGAAAAACCACTTTTTGCACTTGTGTTGCTGCAGGAAACCACTTTTGCACTTGTATTAGTGTGGAAAAAACACTTTTTGCACTTGTGATAGTGTTGAAAAACCACTTTTCGCACTTGTGTTAGTGTTGAAAAACCACTTTTCGCACTTGTGTTGGTGCAGGAAACCACTTTTGCACTTGTATTAGTGTGGAAAAAACACTTTTTGCACTTGTGATATTGTTGAAAAACCACTTTTCGCACTTGTGTTAGTGTTGAAAAACCACTTTTCGCACTTGTGTTGGTGCAGGAAACCACTTCTGCACTTGTATTAGTGTGGAAAAACCACTTTTCGCACTTGTGTTAGTGTTGAAAAACCACTTTTCGCACTTGTGTTAGTGTTGAAAAACAACTTTTCGCACTTGTATTAGTGTGGAAAAACCACTTTTTGCACTTGTGATTGTGTTGAAAAACCACTTTTTGCAGTTGTGTTAGTGTTGAAAAACCAGTTTTCGCACTTGTGTTGGTGCAGGAAACCACTTTTGCACTTGTATTAGTGTGGAAAAACCACTTTTCGCACTTGTGTTAGTGTTGAAAAACCACTTTTCGCACTTGTGTTAGTGTTGAAAAACCACTTTTCGCACTTGTGTTGGTGCAGGAAACCACTTTTGCACTTGTATTAGTGTGGAAAAAACACTTTTTGCACTTGTGATAGTGTTGAAAAACCACTTTTCGCACTTGTGTTAGTGTTGAAAATCCACTTTTCCCACGTGTTGGTGCAGGAAACCACTTTTGCACTTGCATTAGTGTGGAAAAAACACTTTTTGCACTTGTGATAGTGTTCAGGAAACCACTTTTGCACTTGCATTAGTGTGGAAAAAACACTTTTTGCACTTGTGATAGTGTTGAAAAGCCACTTTTCGCACTTGTGTTAGTGTTGAAAAACCACTTTTTGCACTTGTGTTACTGCAGGAAACCACTTTTGCACTTGTATTAGTGTGGAAAAAACACTTTTTGCACTTGTGATAGTGTTGAAAAACCACTTTTCGCACTTGTGTTAGTGTTGAAAAACCACTTTTAGCACTTGTGTTGGTGCAGGAAACCACTTTTGCACTTGTATTAGTGTGGAAAAAACACTTTTTGCACTTGTGATATTGTTGAAAAACCACTTTTCGCACTTGTGTTAGTGTTGAAAAACCACTTTTCGCACTTGTGTTGGTGCAGGAAACCACTTTTGCACTTGTATTAGTGTGGAAAAACCACTTTTCGCACTTGTGTTAGTGTTGAAAAACCACTTTTCGCACTTGTATTAGTGTGGCAAAACCACTTTTTGCACTTGTGATTGTGTTGAAAAACCACTTTTTGCAGTTGTGTTAGTGTTGAAAAACCAGTTTTCGCACTTGTGTTGGTGCAGGAAACCACTTTTGCACTTGTATTAGTGTGGAAAAACCACTTTTCGCACTTGTGTTAGTGTTGAAAAACCACTTTTCGCACTTGTGTTAGTGTTGAAAAACCACTTTTCGCACTTGTGTTAGTGTTGAAAAACCACTTTTCGCACTTGTGTTGGTGCAGGAAACCACTTTTGCACTTGTATTAGTGTGGAAAAAACACTTTTTGCACTTGTGATAGTGTTGAAAAACCACTTTTCGCACTTGTGTTAGTGTTGAAAAACCACTTTTCGCACTTGTGTTAGTGTTGAAAATCCACTTTTCCCACTTGTGTTGGTGCAGGAAACCACTTTTGCACTTGCATTAGTGTGGAAAAAACACTTTTTGCACTTGTGATAGTGTTGAAAAGCCACTTTTCGCACTTGTGTTAGTGTTGAAAAACCACTTTTCGCACTTGTGTTAGTGTTGAAAAACCACTTTTCGCACTTGTGTTGGTGCAGTAAACCAATTTTGCACTTGTATTAGTGTGGAAAAAACACTTTTCGCACTTGTGTTAGTGTTAAAAAACTGCTTTTCACACTTGTGTTAGTGTTGAAAATCCACTTTTCGCACTTGTGTTGGTGCAGGAAACCACTTTTGCACTTGTATTAGTGTGGAAAAACCACTTTTCGCACTTGTGTTAGTGTTGAAAAACCACTTTTCGCACTTGTGTTGGTGCAGGAAACCACTTTTGCACTTGTATTTGTGTGGAAAAAACATTTTTTGCACTTGTGATAGTGTTGAAAAACCACTTTTCGCACTTGTGTTAGTGTTGAAAAACCACTTTTCGCACTTGTGTTGGTACAGGAAACCACTTTTGCACTTGTATTAGTGTGGAAAAACCACTTTCGCACTTGTGTTAGTGTTGAAAAACCACTTTTTGCACTTGTGTTAGTGTTGAAAAACCACTTTTCGCACTTGTGTTAGTGTTGAAAAACCATTTTTCGCACTTGTGATAGTGTTGAAAAACCACTTTTCGCACTTGTGTTAGTGTTGAAAAACCACTTTTCGCACTTGTGTTAGTGTTGAAAAACCACTTTTTGCACTTGTGTTACTGCAGGAAACCACTTTTGCACTTGTATTAGTGTGGAAAAAACACTTTTTGCACTTGTGATAGTGTTGAAAAACCACTTTTCGCACTTGTGTTAGTGTTGAAAAACCACTTTTAGCACTTGTGTTGGTGCAGGAAACCACTTTTGCACTTGTATTAGTGTGGAAAAAACACTTTTTGCACTTGTGATATTGTTGAAAAACCACTTTTCGCACTTGTGTTAGTGTTGAAAAACCACTTTTCGCACTTGTGTTGGTGCAGGAAACCACTTCTGCACTTGTATTAGTGTGGAAAAACCACTTTTCGCACTTGTGTTAGTGTTGAAAAACCACTTTTCGCACTTGTGTTAGTGTTGAAAAACCACTTTTCACACTTGTGTTAGTGTTGAAAAACCATTTTTCGCACTTGTGATAGTGTTGAAAAACCACTTTTCGCACTTGTGTTAGTGTTGAAAAACCACTTTTCGCACTTGTGTTAGTGTTGAAAAACCACTTTTTGCACTTGTGTTGCTGCAGGAAACCACTTTTGCACTTGTATTAGTGTGGAAAAAACACTTTTTGCACTTGTGATAGTGTTGAAAAACCACTTTTCGCACTTGTGTTAGTGTTGAAAAACCACTTTCGCACTTGTGTTGGTGCAGGAAACCACTTTTGCACTTGTATTAGTGTGGAAAAAACACTTTTTGCACTTGTGATATTGTTGAAAAACCACTTTTCGCACTTGTGTTAGTGTTGAAAAACCACTTTTCGCACTTGTGTTGGTGCAGGAAACCACTTCTGCACTTGTATTAGTGTGGAAAAACCACTTTTCGCACTTGTGTTAGTGTTGAAAAACCACTTTTCGCACTTGTGTTAGTGTTGAAAAACAACTTTTCGCACTTGTATTAGTGTGGAAAAACCACTTTTTGCACTTGTGATTGTGTTGAAAAACCACTTTTTGCAGTTGTGTTAGTGTTGAAAAACCAGTTTTCGCACTTGTGTTGGTGCAGGAAACCACTTTTGCACTTGTATTAGTGTGGAAAAACCACTTTTCGCACTTGTGTTAGTGTTGAAAAACCACTTTTCGCACTTGTGTTAGTGTTGATAAACCACTTTTCGCACTTGTGTTAGTGTTGAAAAACCACTTTTCGCACTTGTGTTGGTGCAGGAAACCACTTTTGCACTTGTATTAGTGTGGAAAAAACACTTTTTGCACTTGTGATAGTGTTGAAAAACCAGTTTTCGCACTTGTGTTGGTGCAGGAAACCACTTTTGCACTTGTATTAGTGTGGAAAAACCACTTTTCGCACTTGTGTTAGTGTTGAAAAACCACTTTTCGCACTTGTGTTAGTGTTGAAAAACCACTTTTCGCACTTGTGTTAGTGTTGAAAAACCACTTTTCGCACTTGTGTTGGTGCAGGAAACCACTTTTGCACTTGTATTAGTGTGGAAAAAACACTTTTTGCACTTGTGATAGTGTTGAAAAACCACTTTTCGCACTTGTGTTAGTGTTGAAAAACCACTTTTCGCACTTGTGTTAGTGTTGAAAATCCACTTTTCCCACTTGTGTTGGTGCAGGAAACCACTTTTGCACTTGCATTAGTGTGGAAAAAACACTTTTTGCACTTGTGATAGTGTTGAAAAGCCACTTTTCGCACTTGTGTTAGTGTTGAAAAACCACTTTTCGCACTTGTGTTAGTGTTGAAAAACCACTTTTCGCACTTGTGTTGGTGCAGTAAACCAATTTTGCACTTGTATTAGTGTGGAAAAAACACTTTTCGCACTTGTGTTAGTGTTGAAAAACTGCTTTTCACACTTGTGTTAGTGTTGAAAATCCACTTTTCCCACTTGTGTTGGTGCAGGAAACCACTTTTGCACTTGTATTAGTGTGGAAAAAACACTTTTTGCACTTGTGATAGTGTTGAAAAACCACTTTTCGCACTTGTGTTAGTGTTGAAAAACCACTTTTCGCACTTGTGTTGGTGCAGGAAACCACTTTTGCACTTGTGTTAGTGTGGAAAAACCACTTTTCGCACTTGTGTTAGTGTTGAAAAACCACTTTTCGCACTTGTGTTAGTGTTGAAAAACCACTTTTCGCACTTGTGTTGGTGCAGGAAACCACTTTTGCACTTGTATTAGTGTGGAAAAACCACTTTTCGCACTTGTGTTAGTGTTGAAAAACCACTTTTCGCACTTGTGTTGGTGCAGGAAACCACTTTTGCACTTGTATTTGTGTGGAAAAAACATTTTTTGCACTTGTGATAGTGTTGAAAAACCACTTTTCGCACTTGTGTTAGTGTTGAAAAACCACTTTTCGCACTTGTGTTGGTACAGGAAACCACTTTTGCACTTGTATTAGTGTGTAAAAACCACTTTTCGCACTTGTGTTAGTGTTGAAAAACCACTTTTTGCACTTGTGTTAGTGTTGAAAAACCACTTTTCGCACTTGTGTTAGTGTTGAAAAACCATTTTTCGCACTTGTGATAGTGTTGAAAAACCACTTTTCGCACTTGTGTTAGTGTTGAAAAACCACTTTTCGCACTTGTGTTAGTGTTGAAAAACCACTTTTTTGCACTTGTGTTACTGCAGGAAACCACTTTTGCACTTGTATTAGTGTGGAAAAAACACTTTTTGCACTTGTGATAGTGTTGAAAAACCACTTTTCGCACTTGTGTTAGTGTTGAAAAACCACTTTTAGCACTTGTGTTGGTGCAGGAAACCACTTTTGCACTTGTATTAGTGTGGAAAAAACACTTTTTGCACTTGTGATATTGTTGAAAAACCACTTTTCGCACTTGTGTTAGTGTTGAAAAACCACTTTTCGCACTTGTGTTGGTGCAGGAAACCACTTCTGCACTTGTATTAGTGTGGAAAAACCACTTTTCGCACTTGTGTTAGTGTTGAAAAACCACTTTTCGCACTTGTGTTAGTGTTGAAAAACCACTTTTCGCACTTGTGTTAGTGTTGAAAAACCATTTTTCGCACTTGTGATAGTGTTGAAAAACCACTTTTCGCACTTGTGTTAGTGTTGAAAAACCACTTTTCGCACTTGTGTTAGTGTTGAAAAACCACTTTTTGCACTTGTGTTGCTGCAGGAAACCACTTTTGCACTTGTATTAGTGTGGAAAAAACACTTTTTGCACTTGTGATAGTGTTGAAAAACCACTTTTCGCACTTGTGTTAGTGTTGAAAAACCACTTTTCGCACTTGTGTTGGTGCAGGAAACCACTTTTGCACTTGTATTAGTGTGGAAAAAACACTTTTTGCACTTGTGATATTGTTGAAAAACCACTTTTCGCACTTGTGTTAGTGTTGAAAAACCACTTTTCGCACTTGTGTTGGTGCAGGAAACCACTTCTGCACTTGTATTGGTGTGGAAAAACCACTTTTCGCACTTGTGTTAGTGTTGAAAAACCACTTTTCGCACTTGTGTTAGTGTTGAAAAACAACTTTTCGCACTTGTATTAGTGTGGAAAAACCACTTTTTGCACTTGTGATTGTGTTGAAAAACCACTTTTTGCAGTTGTGTTAGTGTTGAAAAACCAGTTTTCGCACTTGTGTTGGTGCAGGAAACCACTTTTGCACTTGTATTAGTGTGGAAAAACCACTTTTCGCACTTGTGTTAGTGTTGAAAAACCACTTTTCGCACTTGTGTTAGTGTTGAAAAACCACTTTTCGCACTTGTGTTAGTGTTGAAAAACCACTTTTTGCACTAGTGTTGGTGCAGGAAACCACTTTTGCACTTGTATTAGTGTGGAAAAAACACTTTTTGCACTTGTGATAGTGTTGAAAAACCACTTTTCGCACTTGTGTTAGTGTTGAAAAACCACTTTTCGCACTTGTGTTAGTGTTGAAAATCCACTTTTCCCACGTGTTGGTGCAGGAAACCACTTTTGCACTTGCATTAGTGTGGAAAAAACACTTTTTGCACTTGTGATAGTGTTGAAAAGCCACTTTTCGCACTTGTGTTAGTGTTGAAAAACCACTTTTCGCACTTGTGTTAGTGTTGAAAAACCACTTTTCGCACTTGTGTTGGTGCAGGAAACCAATTTTGCACTTGTATTAGTGTGGACAAAAACACTTTTCGCACTTGTGTTAGTGTTGAAAAACTGCTTTTCACACTTGTGTTAGTGTTGAAAATCCACTTTTCCCACTTGTGTTGGTGCAGGAAACCACTTTTGCACTTGTATTAGTGTGGAAAAAACACTTTTTGCACTTGTGATAGTGTTGAAAAACCACTTTTCGCACTTGTGTTAGTGTTGAAAAACCACTTTTCGCACTTGTATTGGTGCAGGAAACCACTTTTGCACTTGTATTAGTGTGGAAAAACCACTTTTCGCACTTGTGTTAGTGTTGAAAAACCACTTTTCGCACTTGTGTTAGTGTTGAAAAACCACTTTTCGCACTTGTGTTGGTGCAGGAAACCACTTTTGCACTTGTATTAGTGTGGAAAAACCACTTTTCGCACTTGTGTTAGTGTTGAAAAACCACTTTTCGCACTTGTATTAGTGTGGAAACACCACTTTTTGCACTTGTGATAGTGTTGAAAAACCACTTTTTGCACTTGTGTTAGTGTTGAAAAACCAGTTTTTGCACTTGTGTTGGTGCAGGAAACCACTTTTGCACTTGTATTAGTGTGGAAAAACCACTTTTCGCACTTGTGTTAGTGTTGAAAAACCACTTTTTGCACTTGTGTTAGTGTTGAAAAACCACTTTTCGCACTTGTGTTGGTGCAGGAAACCACTTTTGCACTTGTATTAGTGTGGAAAAAACACTTTTTGCACTTGTGATAGTGTTGAAAAACCACTTTTCGCACTTGTGTTAGTGTTGAAAAACCACTTTTCGCACTTGTGTTGGTGCAGGAAACTACTTTTGCACTTGTATTAGTGTGGTAAAAACACTTTTTGCACTTGTGATAGTGTTGAAAAACCACTTTTCGCACTTGTGTTAGTGTTGAAAAACCACTTTATGCACTTGTGTTGGTGCAGGAAACCACTTTTGCACTTGCATTAGTGTGGAAAAACCACTTTTCGCACTTGTGTTAGTGTTGAAAAACCACTTTTTGCACTTGTGTTAGTGTTGAAAAACCAGTTTTTGCACTTGTGTTGGTGCAGGAAACCACTTTTGCACTTGTATTAGTGTGGAAAAACCACTTTTCGCACTTGTGTTAGTGTTGAAAAACCACTTTTCGCACTTGTGTTAGTGTTGAAAAACCACTTTTCGCACTTGTGTTGGTGCAGGAAACCACTTTTGCACTTGATTAGTGTGGTAAAAACACTTTTTGCACTTGTGATAGTGTTGAAAAACCACTTTTCGCACTTGTGTTAGTGTTGAAAAACCACTTTTTGCACTTGTGTTGGTGCAGGAAACCACTTTTGCACTTGCATTAGTGTGGAAAAACCACTTTTCGCACTTGTGTTAGTGTTGAAAAACCACTTTTTGCACTTGTGTTAGTGTTGAAAAACCACTTTTCGCACTTGTGTTGGGGCGGGAAACCACTTTTGCACTTGTATTAGTGTGGAAAAAACACTTTTTGAACTTGTGATAGTGTTGAAAAACCACTTTTTGCACTTGTGTTACTGCAGGAAACCACTTTTGCACTTGTATTAGTGTGGAAAAAACACTTTTTGCACTTGTGATAGTGTTGAAAAACCACTTTTCGCACTTGTGTTAGTGTTGAAAAACCACTTTTAGCACTTGTGTTGGTGCAGGAAACCACTTTTGCACTTGTATTAGTGTGGAAAAAACACTTTTTGCACTTGTGATATTGTTGAAAAACCACTTTTCGCACTTGTGTTAGTGTTGAAAAACCACTTTTCGCACTTGTGTTGGTGCAGGAAACCACTTCTGCACTTGTATTAGTGTGGAAAAACCACTTTTCGCACTTGTGTTAGTGTTGAAAAACCACTTTTCGCACTTGTGTTAGTGTTGAAAAACCACTTTTTGCACTTGTGTTAGTGTTGAAAAACCATTTTTCGCACTTGTGATAGTGTTGAAAAACCACTTTTCGCACTTGTGTTAGTGTTGAAAAACCACTTTTTGCACTTGTGTTAGTGTTGAAAAACCAGTTTTTGCACTTGTGTTGGTGCAGGAAACCACTTTTGCACTTGTATTAGTGTGGAAACACCACTTTTCGCCCTTGTGTTAGTGTTGAAAAACAACTTTTCGCACTTGTATTAGTGTGGAAAAACCACTTTTTGCACTTGTGATTGTGTTGAAAAACCACTTTTTGCAGTTGTGTTAGTGTTGAAAAAACAGTTTTCGCACTTGTGTTGGTGCAGGAAACCACTTTTGCACTTGTATTAGTGTGGAAAAACCACTTTTCGCACTTGTGTTAGTGTTGAAAAACCACTTTTCGCACTTGTGTTAGTGTTGAAAAACCACTTTTCGCACTTGTGTTAGTGTTGAAAAACCACATTTCGCACTTGTGTTGGTGCAGGAAACCACTTTTGCACTTGTATTAGTGTGGAAAAAACACTTTTTGCACTTGTGATAGTGTTGAAAAACCACTTTTCGCACTTGTGTTAGTGTTGAAAAACCACTTTTCGCACTTGTGTTAGTGTTGAAAATCCACTTTTCCCACGTGTTGGTGCAGGAAACCACTTTTGCACTTGCATTAGTGTGGAAAAAACACTTTTTACACTTGTGATAGTGTTGAAAAGCCACTTTTCGCACTTGTGTTAGTGTTGAAAAACCACTTTTCGCACTTGTGTTAGTGTTGAAAAACCACTTTTCGCACTTGTGTTGGTGCAGGAAACCAATTTTGCACTTGTATTAGTGTGGACAAAAACACTTTTCGCACTTGTGTTAGTGTTGAAAAACTGCTTTTCACACTTGTGTTAGTGTTGAAAATCCACTTTTCCCACTTGTGTTGGTGCAGGAAACCACTTTTGCACTTGTATTAGTGTGGAAAAAACACTTTTTGCACTTGTGATAGTGTTGAAAAACCACTTTTCGCACTTGTGTTAGTGTTGAAAAACCACTTTTCGCACTTGTATTGGTGCAGGAAACCACTTTTGCACTTGTATTAGTGTGGAAAAACCACTTTTCGCACTTGTGTTAGTATTGAAAAACCACTTTTCGCACTTGTATTAGTGTGGAAACACCACTTTTTGCACTTGTGATAGTGTTGAAAAACCACTTTTTGCACTTGTGTTAGTGTTGAAAAACCAGTTTTTGCACTTGTGTTGGTGCAGGAAACCACTTTTGCACTTGTATTAGTGTGGAAAAACCACTTTTCGCACTTGTGTTAGTGTTGAAAAACCACTTTTTGCACTTTTGTTAGTGTTGAAAAACCACTTTTCGCACTTGTGTTGGTGCAGGAAACCACTTTTGCACTTGTATTAGTGTGGAAAAAACACTTTTTGCACTTGTGATAGTGTTGAAAAACCACTTTTCGCACTTGTGTTAGTGTTGAAAAACCACTTTTCGCACTTGTGTTGGTGCAGGAAACTACTTTTGCACTTGTATTAGTGTGGTAAAAACACTTTTTGCACTTGTGATAGTGTTGAAAAACCACTTTTCGCACTTGTGTTAGTGTTGAAAAACCACTTTATGCACTTGTGTTGGTGCAGGAAACCACTTTTGCACTTGCATTAGTGTGGAAAAACCACTTTTCGCACTTGTGTTAGTGTTGAAAAACCACTTTTTGCACTTGTGTTAGTGTTGAAAAACCAGTTTTTGCACTTGTGTTGGTGCAGGAAACCACTTTTGCACTTGTATTAGTGTGGAAAAACCACTTTTCGCACTTGTGTTAGTGTTGAAAAACCACTTTTTGCACTTGTGTTAGTGTTGAAAAACCACTTTTCGCACTTGTGTTGGTGCAGGAAACCACTTTTGCACTTGTATTAGTGTGGTAAAAACACTTTTTGCACTTGTGATAGTGTTGAAAAACCACTTTTCGCACTTGTGTTAGTGTTGAAAAACCACTTTTTGCACTTGTGTTGGTGCAGGAAACCACTTTTGCACTTGCATTAGTGTGGAAAAACCACTTTTCGCACTTGTGTTAGTGTTGAAAAACCACTTTTTGCACTTGTGTTAGTGTTGAAAAACCACTTTTCGCACTTGTGTTGGGGCGGGAAACCACTTTTGCACTTGTATTAGTGTGGAAAAAACACTTTTTGAACTTGTGATAGTGTTGAAAAACCACTTTTCGCACTTGTGTTATTGTTGAAAAACCACTTTTTGCACTAGTGGTGCAGGAAACCACTTTTGCACTTGTATTAGTGTGGAAAAACCACTTTTTGCACTTGTGTTAGTGTTGAAAAACCACTTTTCGCACTTGTGTTAGTGTTGAAAAACCACTTTTCGCACTTGTGTTGGTGCAGGAAACCACTTTTGCACTTGCATTAGTGTGGAAAAACACTTTTTGCACTTGTGATAGTGTTGAAAAACCACTTTTCGCACTTGTGTTAGTGTTGAAAAACCACTTTTCGCACTTGTGTTGGTGCAGGAAACCACTTTTGCACTTGTATTAGTGTGGAAAAAACACTTTTTGCACTTGTGATAGTGTTGAAAAAACACTTTTCGCACTTGTGTTAGTGTTGAAAAACCACTTTTCGCACTTGTGTTGGTGCAGGAAACTACTTTTGCACTTGTATTAGTGTGGTAAAAACACTTTTTGCACTTGTGATAGTGTTGAAAAACCACTTTTCGCACTTGTGTTAGTGTTGAAAAACCACTTTATGCACTTGTGTTGGTGCAGGAAACCACTTTTGCACTTGCATTAGTGTGGAAAAACCACTTTTCGCACTTGTGTTAGTGTTGAAAAACCACTTTTTGCACTTGTGTTAGTGTTGAAAAACCAGTTTTTGCACTTGTGTTGGTGCAGGAAACCACTTTTGCACTTGTATTAGTGTGGAAAAACCACTTTTCGCACTTGTGTTAGTGTTGAAAAACCACTTTTCGCACTTGTGTTAGTGTTGAAAAACCACTTTTCGCACTTGTGTTGGTGCAGGAAACCACTTTTGCACTTGTATTAGTGTGGTAAAAACACTTTTTGCACTTGTGATAGTGTTGAAAAACCACTTTTCGCACTTGTGTTAGTGTTGAAAAACCACTTTTTGCACTTGTGTTGGTGCAGGAAACCACTTTTGCACTTGCATTAGTGTGGAAAAACCACTTTTCGCACTTGTGTTAGTGTTGAAAAACCACTTTTTGCACTTGTGTTAGTGTTGAAAAACCACTTTTCGCACTTGTGTTGGGGCGGGAAACCACTTTTGCACTTGTATTAGTGTGGAAAAAACACTTTTTGAACTTGTGATAGTGTTGAAAAACCACTTTTCGCACTTGTGTTATTGTTGAAAAACCACTTTTTGCACTAGTGGTGCAGGAAACCACTTTTGCACTTGTATTAGTGTGGAAAAACCACTTTTTGCACTTGTGTTAGTGTTGAAAAACCACTTTTCGCACTTGTGTTAGTGTTGAAAAACCACTTTTAGCACTTGTGTTGGTGCAGGAAACCACTTTTGCACTTGTATTAGTGTGGAAAAAACACTTTTTGCACTTGTGATATTGTTGAAAAACCACTTTTCGCACTTGTGTTAGTGTTGAAAAACCACTTTTCGCACTTGTGTTGGTGCAGGAAACCACTTCTGCACTTGTATTAGTGTGGAAAAACCACTTTTCGCACTTGTGTTAGTGTTGAAAAACCACTTTTCGCACTTGTGTTAGTGTTGAAAAACCACTTTTCGCACTTGTGTTAGTGTTGAAAAACCATTTTTCGCACTTGTGATAGTGTTGAAAAACCACTTTTCGCACTTGTGTTAGTGTTGAAAAACCACTTTTCGCACTTGTGTTAGTGTTGAAAAACCACTTTTTGCACTTGTGTTGCTGCAGGAAACCACTTTTGCACTTGTATTAGTGTGGAAAAAACACTTTTTGCACTTGTGATAGTGTTGAAAAACCACTTTTCGCACTTGTGTTAGTGTTGAAAAACCACTTTTCGCACTTGTGTTGGTGCAGGAAACCACTTTTGCACTTGTATTAGTGTGGAAAAAACACTTTTTGCACTTGTGATATTGTTGAAAAACCACTTTTCGCACTTGTGTTAGTGTTGAAAAACCACTTTTCGCACTTGTGTTGGTGCAGGAAACCACTTCTGCACTTGTATTAGTGTGGAAAACCACTTTTCGCACTTGTGTTAGTGTTGAAAAACCACTTTTCGCACTTGTGTTAGTGTTGAAAAACAACTTTTCGCACTTGTATTAGTGTGGAAAAACCACTTTTTGCACTTGTGATTGTGTTGAAAAACCACTTTTTGCAGTTGTGTTAGTGTTGAAAAACCAGTTTTCGCACTTGTGTTGGTGCAGGAAACCACTTTTGCACTTGTATTAGTGTGGAAAAACCACTTTTCGCACTTGTGTTAGTGTTGAAAAACCACTTTTCGCACTTGTGTTAGTGTTGAAAAACCACTTTTCGCACTTGTGTTAGTGTTGAAAAACCACTTTTCGCACTTGTGTTGGTGCAGGAAACCACTTTTGCACTTGTATTAGTGTGGAAAAAACACTTTTTGCACTTGTGATAGTGTTGAAAAACCACTTTTCGCACTTGTGTTAGTGTTGAAAAACCACTTTTCGCACTTGTGTTAGTGTTGAAAATCCACTTTTCCCACGTGTTGGTGCAGGAAACCACTTTTGCACTTGCATTAGTGTGGAAAAAACACTTTTTGCACTTGTGATAGTGTTGAAAAGCCACTTTTCGCACTTGTGTTAGTGTTGAAAAACCACTTTTCGCACTTGTGTTAGTGTTGAAAAACCACTTTTCGCACTTGTGTTGGTGCAGGAAACCAATTTTGCACTTGTATTAGTGTGGACAAAAACACTTTTCGCACTTGTGTTAGTGTTGAAAAACTGCTTTTCACACTTGTGTTAGTGTTGAAAATCCTCTTTTCCCACTTGTGTTGGTGCAGGAAACCACTTTTGCACTTGTATTAGTGTGGAAAAAACACTTTTTGCACTTGTGATAGTGTTGAAAAACCACTTTTCGCACTTGTGTTAGTGTTGAAAAACCACTTTTCGCACTTGTATTGGTGCAGGAAACCACTTTTGCACTTGTATTAGTGTGGAAAAACCACTTTTCGCACTTGTGTTAGTGTTGAAAAACCACTTTTCGCACTTGTGTTAGTGTTGAAAAACCACTTTTCGCACTTGTGTTGGTGCAGGAAACCACTTTTGCACTTGTATTAGTGTGGAAAAACCACTTTTCGCACTTGTGTTAGTGTTGAAAAACCACTTTTCGCACTTGTATTAGTGTGGAAACACCACTTTTTGCACTTGTGATAGTGTTGAAAAACCACTTTTTGCACTTGTGTTAGTGTTGAAAAACCAGTTTTTGCACTTGTGTTGGTGCAGGAAACCACTTTTGCACTTGTATTAGTGTGGAAAAACCACTTTTCGCACTTGTGTTAGTGTTGAAAAACCACTTTTTGCACTTGTGTTAGTGTTGAAAAACCACTTTTCGCACTTGTGTTGGTGCAGGAAACCACTTTTGCACTTGTATTAGTGTGGAAAAAACACTTTTTGCACTTGTGATAGTGTTGAAAAACCAATTTTCGCACTTGTGTTAGTGTTGAAAAACCACTTTTCGCACTTGTGTTGGTGCAGGAAACTACTTTTGCACTTGTATTAGTGTGGTAAAAACACTTTTTGCACTTGTGATAGTGTTGAAAAACCACTTTTCGCACTTGTGTTAGTGTTGAAAAACCACTTTATGCACTTGTGTTGGTGCAGGAAACCACTTTTGCACTTGCATTAGTGT
This sequence comes from Myxine glutinosa, assembly GCF_964187855.1. Lineage (NCBI taxonomy): Eukaryota > Metazoa > Chordata > Myxini > Myxiniformes > Myxinidae > Myxine > Myxine glutinosa. Next base: position 102,886 of record NW_027616799.1, on the reverse strand, counting down.
GGAAAAACCACTTTTCGCACTTGTGTTAGTGTTGAAAAACCACTTTTTGCACTTGTGTTAGCGTTGAAAAACCAGTTTTTGCACTTGTGTTGGTGCAGGAAACCACTTTTGCACTTGTATTAGTGTGGAAAAACCACTTTTCGCACTTGTGTTAGTGTTGAAAAACCACTTTTCGCACTTGTGTTAGTGTTGAAAAACCACTTTTCGCACTTGTGTTGGTGCAGGAAACCACTTTTGCACTTGTATTAGTGTGGTAAAAACACTTTTTGCACTTGTGATAGTGTTGAAAAACCACTTTTCGCACTTGTGTTAGTGTTGAAAAACCACTTTTTGCACTTGTGTTGGTGCAGGAAACCACTTTTGCACTTGCATTAGTGTGGAAAAACCACTTTTCGCACTTGTGTTAGTGTTGAAAAACCACTTTTTGCACTTGTGTTAGTGTTGAAAAACCACTTTTCGCACTTGTGTTGGGGCGGGAAACCACTTTTGCACTTGTATTAGTGTGGAAAAAACACTTTTTGAACTTGTGATAGTGTTGAAAAACCACTTTTCGCACTTGTGTTATTGTTGAAAAACCACTTTTTGCACTAGTGGTGCAGGAAACCACTTTTGCACTTGTATTAGTGTGGAAAAACCACTTTTTGCACTTGTGTTAGTGTTGAAAAACCACTTTTCGCACTTGTGTTAGTGTTGAAAAACCACTTTTCGCACTTGTGTTGGTGCAGGAAACCACTTTTGCACTTGCATTAGTGTGGAAAAAACACTTTTTGCACTTGTGATAGTGTTGAAAAACCACTTTTCGCACTTGTGTTAGTGTTGAAAAACCACTTTTCGCACTTGTGTTGGTGCAGGAAACCACTTTTGCACTTGTATTAGTGTGGAAAAAACACTTTTTGCACTTGTGATAGTGTTGAAAAACCACTTTTCGCACTTGTGTTAGTGTTGAAAAACCACTTTTCGCACTTGTATTGGTGCAGGAAAATACTTTTGCACTTGTATTAGTGTGGTAAAAACACTTTTTGCACTTGTGATAGTGTTGAAAAACCACTTTTCGCACTTGTGTTAGTGTTGAAAAACCAGTTTTTGCACTTGTGTTGGTGCAGGAAACCACTTTTGCACTTGTATTAGTGTGGAAAAACCACTTTTCGCACTTGTGTTAGTGTTGAAAAACCACTTTTCGCACTTGTGTTAGTGTTGAAAAACCACTTTTCGCACTTGTGTTGGTGCAGGAAACCACTTTTGCACTTGTATTAGTGTGGTAAAAACACTTTTTGCACTTGTGATAGTGTTGAAAAACCACTTTTCGCACTTGTGTTAGTGTTGAAAAACCACTTTTTGCACTTGTGTTGGTGCAGGAAACCACTTTTGCACTTGCATTAGTGTGGAAAAACCACTTTTCGCACTTGTGTTAGTGTTGAAAAACCACTTTTTGCACTTGTGTTAGTGTTGAAAAACCACTTTTCGCACTTGTGTTGGGGCGGGAAACCACTTTTGCACTTGTATTAGTGTGGAAAAAACACTTTTTGAACTTGTGATAGTGTTGAAAAACCACTTTTCGCACTTGTGTTATTGTTGAAAAACCACTTTTTGCACTAGTGGTGCAGGAAACCACTTTTGCACTTGTATTAGTGTGGAAAAACCACTTTTTGCACTTGTGTTAGTGTTGAAAAACCACTTTTCGCACTTGTGTTAGTGTTGAAAAACCACTTTTTGCACTTGTGTTGGTGCAGGAAACCACTTTTGCACTTGCATTAGTGTGGAAAAAACACTTTTTGCACTTGTGATAGTGTTGAAAAACCACTTTTCCCACTTGTGTTAGTGTTGAAAAACCACTTTTCGCACTTGTGTTGGTGCAGGAAACCACTTTTGCACTTGTATTAGTGTGCAAAAACCACTTTTCGCACTTGTGTTAGTGTTGAAAAACCACTTTTCGCACTGGTGTTGGTGAAGGAAACCACTTTTCGCACTTGTGTTAGTGTTGAAAAACCACTTTTTGCACTTGTGTTGGTGCAGGAAACCACTTTTGCACTTGTCTTAGTGTGGATAAAATACTTTTTGCACTTGTGATAGTGTTGAAAAACCACTTTTCGCAATTGTGTTAGTGTTGAAAAACCACTTTTCGCACTTGTGTTGGGGCGGGAAACCACTTTTGCACTTGTATTAGTGTGGAAAAAACACTTTTTGAACTTGTGATAGTGTTGAAAAACCACTTTTCGCACTTGTGTTATTGTTGAAAAACCACTTTTTGCACTAGTGGTGCAGGAAACCACTTTTGCACTTGTATTAGTGTGGAAAAACCACTTTTTGCACTTGTGTTAGTGTTGAAAAACCACTTTTCGCACTTGTGTTAGTGTTGAAAAACCACTTTTCGCACTTGTGTTGGTGCAGGAAACCACTTTTGCACTTGCATTAGTGTGGAAAAAACACTTTTTGCACTTGTGATAGTGTTGAAAAACCACTTTTCGCACTTGTGTTAGTGTTGAAAAACCACTTTTCGCACTTGTGTTGGTGCAGGAAACCACTTTTGCACTTGTATTAGTGTGGAAAAAACACTTTTTGCACTTGTGATAGTGTTGAAAAACCACTTTTCGCACTTGTGTTAGTGTTGAAAAACCACTTTTCGCACTTGTATTGGTGCAGGAAAATACTTTTGCACTTGTATTAGTGTGGTAAAAACACTTTTTGCACTTGTGATAGTGTTGAAAAACCACTTTTCGCACTTGTGTTAGTGTTGAAAAACCAGTTTTTGCACTTGTGTTGGTGCAGGAAACCACTTTTGCACTTGTATTAGTGTGGAAAAACCACTTTTCGCACTTGTGTTAGTGTTGAAAAACCACTTTTCGCACTTGTGTTAGTGTTGAAAAACCACTTTTCGCACTTGTGTTGGTGCAGGAAACCACTTTTGCACTTGTATTAGTGTGGTAAAAACACTTTTTGCACTTGTGATAGTGTTGAAAAACCACTTTTCGCACTTGTGTTAGTGTTGAAAAACCACTTTTTGCACTTGTGTTGGTGCAGGAAACCACTTTTGCACTTGCATTAGTGTGGAAAAACCACTTTTCGCACTTGTGTTAGTGTTGAAAAACCACTTTTTGCACTTGTGTTAGTGTTGAAAAACCACTTTTCGCACTTGTGTTGGGGCGGGAAACCACTTTTGCACTTGTATTAGTGTGGAAAAAACACTTTTTGAACTTGTGATAGTGTTGAAAAACCACTTTTCGCACTTGTGTTATTGTTGAAAAACCACTTTTTGCACTAGTGGTGCAGGAAACCACTTTTGCACTTGTATTAGTGTGGAAAAACCACTTTTTGCACTTGTGTTAGTGTTGAAAAACCACTTTTCGCACTTGTGTTAGTGTTGAAAAACCACTTTTTGCACTTGTGTTGGTGCAGGAAACCACTTTTGCACTTGCATTAGTGTGGAAAAAACACTTTTTGCACTTGTGATAGTGTTGAAAAACCACTTTTCCCACTTGTGTTAGTGTTGAAAAACCACTTTTCGCACTTGTGTTGGTGCAGGAAACCACTTTTGCACTTGTATTAGTGTGCAAAAACCACTTTTCGCACTTGTGTTAGTGTTGAAAAACCACTTTTCGCACTGGTGTTGGTGAAGGAAACCACTTTTCGCACTTGTGTTAGTGTTGAAAAACCACTTTTTGCACTTGTGTTGGTGCAGGAAACCACTTTTGCACTTGTCTTAGTGTGGATAAAATACTTTTTGCACTTGTGATAGTGTTGAAAAACCACTTTTCGCAATTGTGTTAGTGTTGAAAAACCACTTTTCGCACTTGTGTTGGTGCAGGAAACCACTTTTGCACTTGCATTAGTGTGGAAAAACCACTTTTCGCACTTGTGTTAGTGTTGAAAAACCACTTTTTGCACTTGTGTTAGTGTTGAAAAACCAGTTTTTGCACTTGTGTTGGTGCAGGAAACCACTTTTGCACTTGTATTAGTGTGGAAAAACCACTTTTCGCACTTGTGTTAGTGTTGAAAAACCACTTTTCGCACTTGTGTTAGTGTTGAAAAACCACTTTTCGCACTTGTGTTGGTGCAGGAAACCACTTTTGCACTTGTATTAGTGTGGTAAAAACACTTTTTGCACTTGTGATAGTGTTGAAAAACCACTTTTCGCACTTGTGTTAGTGTTGAAAAACCACTTTTTGCACTTGTGTTGGTGCAGGAAACCACTTTTGCACTTGCATTAGTGTGGAAAAACCACTTTTCGCACTTGTGTTAGTGTTGAAAAACCACTTTTTGCACTTGTGTTAGTGTTGAAAAACCACTTTTCGCACTTGTGTTGGGGCGGGAAACCACTTTTGCACTTGTATTAGTGTGGAAAAAACACTTTTTGAACTTGTGATAGTGTTGAAAAACCACTTTTCGCACTTGTGTTATTGTTGAAAAACCACTTTTTGCACTAGTGGTGCAGGAAACCACTTTTGCACTTGTATTAGTGTGGAAAAACCACTTTTTGCACTTGTGTTAGTGTTGAAAAACCACTTTTCGCACTTGTGTTAGTGTTGAAAAACCACTTTTCGCACTTGTGTTGGTGCAGGAAACCACTTTTGCACTTGCATTAGTGTGGAAAAAACACTTTTTGCACTTGTGATAGTGTTGAAAAACCACTTTTCGCACTTGTGTTAGTGTTGAAAAACCACTTTTCGCACTTGTGTTGGTGCAGGAAACCACTTTTGCACTTGTATTAGTGTGGAAAAAACACTTTTTGCACTTGTGATAGTGTTGAAAAACCACTTTTCGCACTTGTGTTAGTGTTGAAAAACCACTTTTCGCACTTGTATTGGTGCAGGAAACTACTTTTGCACTTGTATTAGTGTGGTAAAAACACTTTTTGCACTTGTGATAGTGTTGAAAAACCACTTTTCGCACTTGTGTTAGTGTTGAAAAACCAGTTTTTGCACTTGTGTTGGTGCAGGAAACCACTTTTGCACTTGTATTAGTGTGGAAAAACCACTTTTCGCACTTGTGTTAGTGTTGAAAAACCACTTTTCGCACTTGTGTTAGTGTTGAAAAACCACTTTTCGCACTTGTGTTGGTGCAGGAAACCACTTTTGCACTTGTATTAGTGTGGTAAAAACACTTTTTGCACTTGTGATAGTGTTGAAAAACCACTTTTCGCACTTGTGTTAGTGTTGAAAAACCACTTTTTGCACTTGTGTTGGTGCAGGAAACCACTTTTGCACTTGCATTAGTGTGGAAAAACCACTTTTCGCACTTGTGTTAGTGTTGAAAAACCACTTTTTGCACTTGTGTTAGTGTTGAAAAACCACTTTTCGCACTTGTGTTGGGGCGGGAAACCACTTTTGCACTTGTATTAGTGTGGAAAAAACACTTTTTGAACTTGTGATAGTGTTGAAAAACCACTTTTCGCACTTGTGTTATTGTTGAAAAACCACTTTTTGCACTAGTGGTGCAGGAAACCACTTTTGCACTTGTATTAGTGTGGAAAAACCACTTTTTGCACTTGTGTTAGTGTTGAAAAACCACTTTTCGCACTTGTGTTAGTGTTGAAAAACCACTTTTTGCACTTGTGTTGGTGCAGGAAACCACTTTTGCACTTGCATTAGTGTGGAAAAAACACTTTTTGCACTTGTGATAGTGTTGAAAAACCACTTTTCGCACTTGTGTTAGTGTTGAAAAACCACTTTTCGCACTTGTGTTGGTGCAGGAAACCACTTTTGCACTTGTATTAGTGTGCAAAAACCACTTTTCGCACTTGTGTTAGTGTTGAAAAACCACTTTTCGCACTGGTGTTGGTGAAGGAAACCACTTTTCGCACTTGTGTTAGTGTTGAAAAACCACTTTTTGCACTTGTGTTGGTGCAGGAAACCACTTTTGCACTTGTCTTAGTGTGGATAAAATACTTTTTGCACTTGTGATAGTGTTGAAAAACCACTTTTCGCAATTGTGTTAGTGTTGAAAAACCACTTTTCGCACTTGTGTTGGTGCAGGAAACCACTTTTGCACTTGCATTAGTGTGGAAAAACCACTTTTCGCACTTGTGTTAGTGTTGAAAAACCACTTTTTGCACTTGTGTTAGTGTTGAAAAACCAGTTTTTGCACTTGTGTTGGTGCAGGAAACCACTTTTGCACTTGTATTAATGTGGAAAAACCACTTTTCGCACTTGTGTTAGTGTTGAAAAACCACTTTTCGCACTTGTGTTAGTGTTGAAAAACCACTTTTCGCACTTGTGTTGGTGCAGGAAACCACTTTTGCACTTGTATTAGTGTGGTAAAAACACTTTTTGCACTTGTGATAGTGTTGAAAAACCACTTTTCGCACTTGTGTTAGTGTTGAAAAACCACTTTATGCACTTGTGTTGGTGCAGGAAACCACTTTTGCACTTGCATTAGTGTGGAAAAACCACTTTTCGCACTTGTGTTAGTGTTGAAAAACCACTTTTTGCACTTGTGTTAGTGTTGAAAAACCAGTTTTTGCACTTGTGTTGGTGCAGGAAACCACTTTTGCACTTGTATTAGTGTGGAAAAACCACTTTTCGCACTTGTGTTAGTGTTGAAAAACCACTTTTCGCACTTGTGTTAGTGTTGAAAAACCACTTTTCGCACTTGTGTTGGTGCAGGAAACCACTTTTGCACTTGCATTAGTGTGGAAAAACCACTTTTTGCACTTGTGATAGTGTTGAAAAACCACTTTTCGCACTTGTGTTAGTGTTGAAAAACCACTTTTCGCACTTGTGTTGGTGCAGGAAACCACTTTTGCACTTGTATTAGTGTGCAAAAACCACTTTTCGCACTTGTGTTAGTGTTGAAAAACCACTTTTCGCACTGGTGTTGGTGAAGGAAACCACTTTTCGCACTTGTGTTAGTGTTGAAAAACCACTTTTTGCACTTGTGTTGGTGCAGGAAACCACTTTTGCACTTGTCTTAGTGTGGATAAAATACTTTTTGCACTTGTGATAGTGTTGAAAAACCACTTTTCGCAATTGTGTTAGTGTTGAAAAACCACTTTTCGCACTTGTGTTGGTGCAGGAAACCACTTTTGCACTTGCATTAGTGTGGAAAAACCACTTTTCGCACTTGTGTTAGTGTTGAAAAACCACTTTTTGCACTTGTGTTAGTGTTGAAAAACCAGTTTTTGCACTTGTGTTGGTGCAGGAAACCACTTTTGCACTTGTATTAGTGTGGAAAAACCACTTTTCGCACTTGTGTTAGTGTTGAAAAACCACTTTTCGCACTTGTGTTAGTGTTGAAAAACCACTTTTCGCACTTGTGTTGGTGCAGGAAACCACTTTTGCACTTGTATTAGTGTGGTAAAAACACTTTTTGCACTTGTGATAGTGTTGAAAAACCACTTTTCGCACTTGTGTTAGTGTTGAAAAACCACTTTATGCACTTGTGTTGGTGCAGGAAACCACTTTTGCACTTGCATTAGTGTGGAAAAACCACTTTTCGCACTTGTGTTAGTGTTGAAAAACCACTTTTTGCACTTGTGTTAGTGTTGAAAAACCAGTTTTTGCACTTGTGTTGGTGCAGGAAACCACTTTTGCACTTGTATTAGTGTGGAAAAACCACTTTTCGCACTTGTGTTAGTGTTGAAAAACCACTTTTCGCACTTGTGTTAGTGTTGAAAAACCACTTTTCGCACTTGTGTTGGTGCAGGAAACCACTTTTGCACTTGTATTAGTGTGGTAAAAACACTTTTTGCACTTGTGATAGTGTTGAAAAACCACTTTTCGCACTTGTGTTAGTGTTGAAAAACCACTTTTTGCACTTGTGTTGGTGCAGGAAACACTTTTGCACTTGTATTAGTGTGCAAAAACCACTTTTCGCACTTGTGTTAGTGTTGAAAAACCACTTTTCGCACTGGTGTTGGTGAAGGAAACCACTTTTCGCACTTGTGTTAGTGTTGAAAAACCACTTTTTGCACTTGTGTTGGTGCAGGAAACCACTTTTGCACTTGTCTTAGTGTGGATAAAATACTTTTTGCACTTGTGATAGTGTTGAAAAACCACTTTTCGCAATTGTGGTAGTGTTGAAAAACCACTTTTCGCACTTGTGTTAGTGTTGAAAAACCACTTTTCACACTTGTGTTAGTGTTGAAAAACCACTTTTCGCACTTGTGTTAGTGTTGAAAATCCACATTTCCCACATGTGTTGGTGCAGGAAACCACTTTTGCACTTGTATTAGTGTGGAAAAACCACTTTTCGCACTTGTGTTAGTGTTGAAAATCCACATTTCCCACTTGTGTTGGTGCAGGAAACCACTTTTGCACTTGTATTAGTGTGGAAAAACCACTTTTCGCACTTGTGTTAGTGTTGAAAAACCACTTTTCGCACTTGTATTAGTGTGGAAAAACCACTTTTCACACTTGTGTTAGTGTTGAAAAACCACTTTTCGCACTTGTGTTAGTGTTGAAAAACCACTTTTCGCACTTGTGTTGGTGCATGAAACCACTTTTGCACTTGTATTTGTGTGGAAAAAACACTTTTTGCACTTGTGATAGTGTTGAAAAACCACTTTTCGCACTTGTGTTAGTGTTGAAAAACCACTTTTCGCACTTGTGTTGGTGCAGGAAATCACTTTTGCACTTGTATTAGTGTGGAAAAACCACTTTTCGCACTTGTGTTAGTGTTGAAAAACCACTTTTCCCACTTGTGTTGGTGCAGGAAACCACTTTTGCACTTGTATTAGTGTGGAAAAAACACTTTTTGCACTTGTGATAGTGTTGAAAAACCACTTTTTGCACTTGTGTTAGTGTTGAAAAACCACTTTTCGCACTTGTGTTGGTGCAGGAAACCACTTTTGCACATGTATTAGTGTGGAAAAACCACTTTTCGCACTTGTGTTAGTGTTGAAAAACCACTTTTCGCACTTGTGTTAGTGTTGAAAAACCACTTTTCGCACTTGTGTTGGTGCAGGAAACCACTTTTGCACTTGTATTAGTGTGGAAAACCCACTTTTCGCACTTGTGTTAGTGTTGAAAAACCACTTTTCGCACTTGTATTAGTGTGGAAACACCACTTTTTGCACTTGTGATAGTGTTGAAAAACCACTTTTTGCACTTGTGTTAGTGTTGAAAAACCAGTTTTCGCACTTGTGTTAGTGTTGAAAAACCACTTTTCGCACTTGTGTGGTGCAGGAAACCACTTTTGCACTTGTATTAGTGTGGAAAAACCACTTTTCGCACTTGTGTTAGTGTTGAAAAACCACTTTTCACACTTGTGTTAGTGTTGAAAAACCACTTTTCGCACTTGTGTTGGTGCAGGAAACCACTTTTGCACTTGTATTAGTGTGGAAAAAACACTTTTTGCACTTGTGATAGTGTTGAAAAACCACTTTTCGCACTTGTGTTAGTGTTGATAAACCACTTTTTGCACTTGTGTTGGTGCAGGAAACCACTTTTGCACTTGCATTATTGTGGAAAAACCACTTTTCGCACTTGTGTTAGTGTTGAAAAACCACTTTTTGCACTTGTGTTAGTGTTGAAAAACCACTTTTCGCACTTGTGTTGGGGCGGGAAACCACTTTTGCACTTGTATTAGTGTGGAAAAACACTTTTTGAACTTGTGATAGTGTTGAAAAACCACTTTTCGCACTTGTGTTAGTGTTGAAAAACCACTTTTTGCACTAGTGGTGCAGGAAACCACTTTTGCACTTGTATTAGTGTGGAAAAAACACTTTTTGCCCTTGTGTTAGTGTTGAAAAACCACTTTTCGCACTTGTGTTAGTGTTGAAAAACCACTTTTCGCACTTGTGTTGGTGCAGGAAACCACTTTTGCACTTGTATTAATGTGGAAAAACCACTTTTCGCACTTGTGTTAGTGTTGAAAAACCACTTTTCGCACTTGTGTTAGTGTTGAAAAACCACTTTTCGCACTTGTGTTGGTGCAGGAAACCACTTTTGCACTTGTATTAGTGTGGTAAAAACACTTTTTGCACTTGTGATAGTGTTGAAAAACCACTTTTCGCACTTGTGTTAGTGTTGAAAAACCACTTTATGCACTTGTGTTGGTGCAGGAAACCACTTTTGCACTTGCATTAGTGTGGAAAAACCACTTTTCGCACTTGTGTTAGTGTTGAAAAACCACTTTTTGCACTTGTGTTAGTGTTGAAAAACCAGTTTTTGCACTTGTGTTGGTGCAGGAAACCACTTTTGCACTTGTATTAGTGTGGAAAAACCACTTTTCGCACTTGTGTTAGTGTTGAAAAACCACTTTTCGCACTTGTGTTAGTGTTGAAAAACCACTTTTCGCACTTGTGTTGGTGCAGGAAACCACTTTTGCACTTGCATTAGTGTGGAAAAACCACTTTTTGCACTTGTGATAGTGTTGAAAAACCACTTTTCGCACTTGTGTTAGTGTTGAAAAACCACTTTTCGCACTTGTGTTGGTGCAGGAAACCACTTTTGCACTTGTATTAGTGTGCAAAAACCACTTTTCGCACTTGTGTTAGTGTTGAAAAACCACTTTTCGCACTGGTGTTGGTGAAGGAAACCACTTTTCGCACTTGTGTTAGTGTTGAAAAACCACTTTTTGCACTTGTGTTGGTGCAGGAAACCACTTTTGCACTTGTCTTAGTGTGGATAAAATACTTTTTGCACTTGTGATAGTGTTGAAAAACCACTTTTCGCAATTGTGTTAGTGTTGAAAAACCACTTTTCGCACTTGTGTTGGTGCAGGAAACCACTTTTGCACTTGCATTAGTGTGGAAAAACCACTTTTCGCACTTGTGTTAGTGTTGAAAAACCACTTTTTGCACTTGTGTTAGTGTTGAAAAACCAGTTTTTGCACTTGTGTTGGTGCAGGAAACCACTTTTGCACTTGTATTAGTGTGGAAAAACCACTTTTCGCACTTGTGTTAGTGTTGAAAAACCACTTTTCGCACTTGTGTTAGTGTTGAAAAACCACTTTTCGCACTTGTGTTGGTGCAGGAAACCACTTTTGCACTTGTATTAGTGTGGTAAAAACACTTTTTGCACTTGTGATAGTGTTGAAAAACCACTTTTCGCACTTGTGTTAGTGTTGAAAAACCACTTTATGCACTTGTGTTGGTGCAGGAAACCACTTTTGCACTTGCATTAGTGTGGAAAAACCACTTTTCGCACTTGTGTTAGTGTTGAAAAACCACTTTTTGCACTTGTGTTAGTGTTGAAAAACCAGTTTTTGCACTTGTGTTGGTGCAGGAAACCACTTTTGCACTTGTATTAGTGTGGAAAAACCACTTTTCGCACTTGTGTTAGTGTTGAAAAACCACTTTTCGCACTTGTGTTAGTGTTGAAAAACCACTTTTCGCACTTGTGTTGGTGCAGGAAACCACTTTTGCACTTGTATTAGTGTGGTAAAAACACTTTTTGCACTTGTGATAGTGTTGAAAAACCACTTTTCGCACTTGTGTTAGTGTTGAAAAACCACTTTTTGCACTTGTGTTGGTGCAGGAAACACTTTTGCACTTGTATTAGTGTGCAAAAACCACTTTTCGCACTTGTGTTAGTGTTGAAAAACCACTTTTCGCACTGGTGTTGGTGAAGGAAACCACTTTTCGCACTTGTGTTAGTGTTGAAAAACCACTTTTTGCACTTGTGTTGGTGCAGGAAACCACTTTTGCACTTGTCTTAGTGTGGATAAAATACTTTTTGCACTTGTGATAGTGTTGAAAAACCACTTTTCGCAATTGTGGTAGTGTTGAAAAACCACTTTTCGCACTTGTGTTAGTGTTGAAAAACCACTTTTCACACTTGTGTTAGTGTTGAAAAACCACTTTTCGCACTTGTGTTAGTGTTGAAAATCCACATTTCCCACATGTGTTGGTGCAGGAAACCACTTTTGCACTTGTATTAGTGTGGAAAAACCACTTTTCGCACTTGTGTTAGTGTTGAAAATCCACATTTCCCACTTGTGTTGGTGCAGGAAACCACTTTTGCACTTGTATTAGTGTGGAAAAACCACTTTTCGCACTTGTGTTAGTGTTGAAAAACCACTTTTCGCACTTGTATTAGTGTGGAAAAACCACTTTTCACACTTGTGTTAGTGTTGAAAAACCACTTTTCGCACTTGTGTTAGTGTTGAAAAACCACTTTTCGCACTTGTGTTGGTGCATGAAACCACTTTTGCACTTGTATTTGTGTGGAAAAAACACTTTTTGCACTTGTGATAGTGTTGAAAAACCACTTTTCGCACTTGTGTTAGTGTTGAAAAACCACTTTTCGCACTTGTGTTGGTGCAGGAAATCACTTTTGCACTTGTATTAGTGTGGAAAAACCACTTTTCGCACTTGTGTTAGTGTTGAAAAACCACTTTTCCCACTTGTGTTGGTGCAGGAAACCACTTTTGCACTTGTATTAGTGTGGAAAAAACACTTTTTGCACTTGTGATAGTGTTGAAAAACCACTTTTTGCACTTGTGTTAGTGTTGAAAAACCACTTTTCGCACTTGTGTTGGTGCAGGAAACCACTTTTGCACATGTATTAGTGTGGAAAAACCACTTTTCGCACTTGTGTTAGTGTTGAAAAACCACTTTTCGCACTTGTGTTAGTGTTGAAAAACCACTTTTCGCACTTGTGTTGGTGCAGGAAACCACTTTTGCACTTGTATTAGTGTGGAAAACCCACTTTTCGCACTTGTGTTAGTGTTGAAAAACCACTTTTCGCACTTGTATTAGTGTGGAAACACCACTTTTTGCACTTGTGATAGTGTTGAAAAACCACTTTTTGCACTTGTGTTAGTGTTGAAAAACCAGTTTTCGCACTTGTGTTAGTGTTGAAAAACCACTTTTCGCACTTGTGTGGTGCAGGAAACCACTTTTGCACTTGTATTAGTGTGGAAAAACCACTTTTCGCACTTGTGTTAGTGTTGAAAAACCACTTTTCACACTTGTGTTAGTGTTGAAAAACCACTTTTCGCACTTGTGTTGGTGCAGGAAACCACTTTTGCACTTGTATTAGTGTGGAAAAAACACTTTTTGCACTTGTGATAGTGTTGAAAAACCACTTTTCGCACTTGTGTTAGTGTTGATAAACCACTTTTTGCACTTGTGTTGGTGCAGGAAACCACTTTTGCACTTGCATTATTGTGGAAAAACCACTTTTCGCACTTGTGTTAGTGTTGAAAAACCACTTTTTGCACTTGTGTTAGTGTTGAAAAACCACTTTTCGCACTTGTGTTGGGGCGGGAAACCACTTTTGCACTTGTATTAGTGTGGAAAAACACTTTTTGAACTTGTGATAGTGTTGAAAAACCACTTTTCGCACTTGTGTTAGTGTTGAAAAACCACTTTTTGCACTAGTGGTGCAGGAAACCACTTTTGCACTTGTATTAGTGTGGAAAAAACACTTTTTGCCCTTGTGTTAGTGTTGAAAAACCACTTTTCGCACTTGTGTTAGTGTTGAAAAACCACTTTTCGCACTTGTGTTGGTGCAGGAAACCACTTTTGCACTTGTATTAGTGTGGAAAAAACACCTTTTGCACTTGTGATAGTGTTGAAAAACCACTTTTCGCACTTGTGTTAGTGTTGAAAAACCACTTTTCGCACTTGTGTTGGTGCAGGAAACCACTTTTGCACTTGTATTAGTGTGGAAAAAACACTTTTTGCACTTGTGATAGTGTTGAAAAACCACTTTTCGCACTTGTGTTAGTGTTGAAAAACCACTTTTCGCACTGTGTTGGTGCAGGAAACCACTTTTGCACTTGTATTAGTGTGGAAAAAACACTTTTTGCACTTGTGATAGTGTTGAAAAACCACTTTTCGCACTTGTGTTAGTGTTGAAAAACCACTTTTCGCACTTGTGTTGGTGCAGGAAACCACTTTTGCACTTGTATTAGTGTGCAAAAACCACTTTTCGCACTTGTGTTAGTGTTGAAAAACCACTTTTCGCACTTGTGTTGGTGCAGGAAACCACTTTTGCACTTGTATTTGTGTGGAAAAAACACTTTTTGCACTTGTGATAGTGTTGAAAAACCACTTTTCGCACTTGTGTTAGTGTTGAAAAACCACTTTTCGCACTTGTGTTGGTGCAGGAAACCACTTTTGCACTTGTATTAGTGTGGTAAAAACACTTTTTGCACTTGTGATAGTGTTGAAAAACCACTTTTCGCACTTGTGTTAGTGTTGAAAAACCACTTTTTGCACTTGTGTTGGTGCAGGAAACACTTTTGCACTTGTATTAGTGTGCAAAAACCACTTTTCGCACTTGTGTTAGTGTTGAAAAACCACTTTTCGCACTGGTGTTGGTGAAGGAAACCACTTTTCGCACTTGTGTTAGTGTTGAAAAACCACTTTTTGCACTTGTGTTGGTGCAGGAAACCACTTTTGCACTTGTCTTAGTGTGGATAAAATACTTTTTGCACTTGTGATAGTGTTGAAAAACCACTTTTCGCAATTGTGGTAGTGTTGAAAAACCACTTTTCGCACTTGTGTTAGTGTTGAAAAACCACTTTTCACACTTGTGTTAGTGTTGAAAAACCACTTTTCGCACTTGTGTTAGTGTTGAAAATCCACATTTCCCACATGTGTTGGTGCAGGAAACCACTTTTGCACTTGTATTAGTGTGGGAAAACCACTTTTCGCACTTGTGTTAGTGTTGAAAATCCACATTTCCCACTTGTGTTGGTGCAGGAAACCACTTTTGCACTTGTATTAGTGTGGAAAAACCACTTTTCGCACTTGTGTTAGTGTTGAAAAACCACTTTTCGCACTTGTATTAGTGTGGAAAAACCACTTTTCACACTTGTGTTAGTGTTGAAAAACCACTTTTCGCACTTGTGTTAGTGTTGAAAAACCACTTTTCGCACTTGTGTTGGTGCATGAAACCACTTTTGCACTTGTATTTGTGTGGAAAAAACACTTTTTGCACTTGTGATAGTGTTGAAAAACCACTTTTCGCACTTGTGTTAGTGTTGAAAAACCACTTTTCGCACTTGTGTTGGTGCAGGAAATCACTTTTGCACTTGTATTAGTGTGGAAAAACCACTTTTCGCACTTGTGTTAGTGTTGAAAAACCACTTTTCCCACTTGTGTTGGTGCAGGAAACCACTTTTGCACTTGTATTAGTGTGGAAAAAACACTTTTTGCACTTGTGATAGTGTTGAAAAACCACTTTTTGCACTTGTGTTAGTGTTGAAAAACCACTTTTTGCACTAGTGGTGCAGGAAACCACTTTTGCACTTGTATTAGTGTGGAAAAAACACTTTTTGCCCTTGTGTTAGTGTTGAAAAACCACTTTTCGCACTTGTGTTAGTGTTGAAAAACCACTTTTCGCACTTGTGTTGGTGCAGGAAACCACTTTTGCACTTGTATTAGTGTGGAAAAAACACCTTTTGCACTTGTGATAGTGTTGAAAAACCACTTTTCGCACTTGTGTTAGTGTTGAAAAACCACTTTTCGCACTTGTGTTGGTGCAGGAAACCACTTTTGCACTTGTATTAGTGTGGAAAAAACACTTTTTGCACTTGTGATAGTGTTGAAAAACCACTTTTCGCACTTGTGTTAGTGTTGAAAAACCACTTTTCGCACTGTGTTGGTGCAGGAAACCACTTTTGCACTTGTATTAGTGTGGAAAAAACACTTTTTGCACTTGTGATAGTGTTGAAAAACCACTTTTCGCACTTGTGTTAGTGTTGAAAAACCACTTTTCGCACTTGTGTTGGTGCAGGAAACCACTTTTGCACTTGTATTAGTGTGCAAAAACCACTTTTCGCACTTGTGTTAGTGTTGAAAAACCACTTTTCGCACTTGTGTTGGTGCAGGAAACCACTTTTGCACTTGTATTTGTGTGGAAAAAACACTTTTTGCACTTGTGATAGTGTTGAAAAACCACTTTTCGCACTTGTGTTAGTGTTGGAAAAACCACTTTTCGCACTTGTGTTGGTGCAGGAAACCACTTTTGCACTTGTATTAGTGTGGTAAAAACACTTTTTGCACTTGTGATAGTGTTGAAAAACCACTTTTCGCACTTGTGTTAGTGTTGAAAAACCACTTTTTGCACTTGTGTTGGTGCAGGAAACACTTTTGCACTTGTATTAGTGTGCAAAAACCACTTTTCGCACTTGTGTTAGTGTTGAAAAACCACTTTTCGCACTGGTGTTGGTGAAGGAAACCACTTTTCGCACTTGTGTTAGTGTTGAAAAACCACTTTTTGCACTTGTGTTGGTGCAGGAAACCACTTTTGCACTTGTCTTAATGTGGATAAAATACTTTTTGCACTTGTGATAGTGTTGAAAAACCACTTTTCGCAATTGTGGTAGTGTTGAAAAACCACTTTTCGCACTTGTGTTAGTGTTGAAAAACCACTTTTCACACTTGTGTTAGTGTTGAAAAACCACTTTTCGCACTTGTGTTAGTGTTGAAAATCCACATTTCCCACATGTGTTGGTGCAGGAAACCACTTTTGCACTTGTATTAGTGTGGGAAAACCACTTTTCGCACTTGTGTTAGTGTTGAAAATCCACATTTCCCACTTGTGTTGGTGCAGGAAACCACTTTTGCACTTGTATTAGTGTGGAAAAACCACTTTTCGCACTTGTGTTAGTGTTGAAAAACCACTTTTCGCACTTGTATTAGTGTGGAAAAACCACTTTTCACACTTGTGTTAGTGTTGAAAAACCACTTTTCGCACTTGTGTTAGTGTTGAAAAACCACTTTTCGCACTTGTGTTGGTGCATGAAACCACTTTTGCACTTGTATTTGTGTGGAAAAAACACTTTTTGCACTTGTGATAGTGTTGAAAAACCACTTTTCGCACTTGTGTTAGTGTTGAAAAACCACTTTTCGCACTTGTGTTGGTGCAGGAAATCACTTTTGCACTTGTATTAGTGTGGAAAAACCACTTTTCGCACTTGTGTTAGTGTTGAAAAACCACTTTTCCCACTTGTGTTGGTGCAGGAAACCACTTTTGCACTTGTATTAGTGTGGAAAAAACACTTTTTGCACTTGTGATAGTGTTGAAAAACCACTTTTTGCACTTGTGTTAGTGTTGAAAAACCACTTTTCGCACTTGTGTTGGTGCAGGAAACCACTTTTGCACATGTATTAGTGTGGAAAAACCACTTTTCGCACTTGTGTTAGTGTTGAAAAACCACTTTTCGCACTTGTGTTAGTGTTGAAAAACCACTTTTCGCACTTGTGTTGGTGCAGGAAACCACTTTTGCACTTGTATTAGTGTGGAAAACCCACTTTTCGCACTTGTGTTAGTGTTGAAAAACCACTTTTCGCACTTGTATTAGTGTGGAAACACCACTTTTTGCACTTGTGATAGTGTTGAAAAACCACTTTTTGCACTTGTGTTAGTGTTGAAAAACCAGTTTTTGCACTTGTGTTAGTGTTGAAAAACCACTTTTCGCACTTGTGTGGTGCAGGAAACCACTTTTGCACTTGTATTAGTGTGGAAAAACCACTTTTCGCACTTGTGTTAGTGTTGAAAAACCACTTTTCACACTTGTGTTAGTGTTGAAAAACCACTTTTCGCACTTGTGTTGGTGCAGGAAACCACTTTTGCACTTGTATTAGTGTGGAAAAAACACTTTTTGCACTTGTGATAGTGTTGAAAAACCACTTTTCGCACTTGTGTTAGTGTTGATAAACCACTTTTTGCACTTGTGTTGGTGCAGGAAACCACTTTTGCACTTGCATTATTGTGGAAAAACCACTTTTCGCACTTGTGTTAGTGTTGAAAAACCACTTTTTGCACTTGTGTTAGTGTTGAAAAACCACTTTTCGCACTTGTGTTGGGGCGGGAAACCACTTTTGCACTTGTATTAGTGTGGAAAAACACTTTTTGAACTTGTGATAGTGTTGAAAAACCACTTTTCGCACTTGTGTTAGTGTTGAAAAACCACTTTTTGCACTAGTGGTGCAGGAAACCACTTTTGCACTTGTATTAGTGTGGAAAAAACACTTTTTGCCCTTGTGTTAGTGTTGAAAAACCACTTTTCGCACTTGTGTTAGTGTTGAAAAACCACTTTTCGCACTTGTGTTGGTGCAGGAAACCACTTTTGCACTTGTATTAGTGTGGAAAAAACACCTTTTGCACTTGTGATAGTGTTGAAAAACCACTTTTCGCACTTGTGTTAGTGTTGAAAAACCACTTTTCGCACTTGTGTTGGTGCAGGAAACCACTTTTGCACTTGTATTAGTGTGGAAAAAACACTTTTTGCACTTGTGATAGTGTTGAAAAACCACTTTTCGCACTTGTGTTAGTGTTGAAAAACCACTTTTCGCACTGTGTTGGTGCAGGAAACCACTTTTGCACTTGTATTAGTGTGGAAAAAACACTTTTTGCACTTGTGATAGTGTTGAAAAACCACTTTTCGCACGTGTGTTAGTGTTGAAAAACCACTTTTCGCACTTGTGTTGGTGCAGGAAACCACTTTTGCACTTGTATTAGTGTGCAAAAACCACTTTTCGCACTTGTGTTAGTGTTGAAAAACCACTTTTCGCACTTGTGTTGGTGCAGGAAACCACTTTTGCACTTGTATTTGTGTGGAAAAAACACTTTTTGCACTTGTGATAGTGTTGAAAAACCACTTTTCGCACTTGTGTTAGTGTTGAAAAACCACTTTTCGCACTTGTGTTGGTGCAGGAAACCACTTTTGCACTTGTATTAGTGTGGAAAAACCACTTTTCGCACTTGTGTTAGTGTTGAAAAACCACTTTTCGCACTTGTGTTGGTGCAGGAAACCACTTTTGCACTTGTATTTGTGTGGAAAAAACACTTTTTGCACTTGTGATAGTGTTGAAAAACCACTTTTCGCACTTGTGTTAGTGTTGAAAAACCACTTTTCGCACTTGTGTTGGTACAGGAAACCACTTTTGCACATGTATTAGTGTGGAAAAACCACTTTTCGCACTTGTGTTAGTGTTGAAAAACCACTTTTTGCACTTGTGTTAGTGTTGAAAAACCACTTTTCGCACTTGTGTTAGTGTTGAAAAACCATTTTTCGCACTTGTGATAGTGTTGAAAAACCACTTTTCGCACTTGTGTTAGTGTTGAAAAACCACTTTTCGCACTTGTGTTAGTGTTGAAAAACCACTTTTTGCACTTGTGTTGGTGCAGGAAACCACTTTTGCACTTGTATTAGTGTGGAAAAAACACTTTTTGCACTTGTGATAGTGTTGAAAAACCACTTTTCGCACTTGTGTTAGTGTTGAAAAACGACTTTTCGCACTTGTGTTGGTGCAGGAAACCACTTTTGCACTTGTATTAGTGTGGAAAAACCACTTTTCGCACTTGTGTTAGTGTTGAAAAAACACTTTTCGCACTTGTGTTGGTGCAGGAAACCACTTTTGCACTTGTATTTGTGTGGAAAAAACACTTTTTGCACTTGTGATAGTGTTGAAAAACCACTTTTCGCACTTGTGTTAGTGTTGAAAAACCACTTTTCGCACTTGTGTTGGTACAGTAAACCACTTTTGCACTTGTATTAGTGTGGAAAAACCACTTTTCGCACTTGTGTTAGTGTTGAAAAACCACTTTTTGCACTTGTGTTAGTGTTGAAAAACCACTTTTCGCACTTGTGTTAGTGTTGAAAAACCATTTTTCGCACTTGTGATAGTGTTGAAAAACCACTTTTTGCACTTGTGTTAGTGTTGAAAAACCAGTTTTCGCACTTGTGTTAGTGTTGAAAAACCACTTTTCGCACTTGTGTGGTGCAGGAAACCACTTTTGCACTTGTATTAGTGTGGAAAAACCACTTTTTGCACTTGTGATAGTGTTGAAAAACCACTTTTCGCACTTGTGTTAGTGTTGAAAAACCACTTTTCGCACTTGTGTTGGTGCAGGAAACCACTTTTGCACTTGTATTAGTGTGGAAAAACCACTTTTCGCACTTGTGTTAGTGTTGAAAAACCACTTTTCGCACTTGTGTTGGTGCAGGAAACCACTTTTGCACTTGTATTTGTGTGGAAAAAACACTTTTTGCACTTGTGATAGTGTTGAAAAACCACTTTTCGCACTTGTGTTAGTGTTGAAAAACCACTTTTCGCACTTGTGTTGGTACAGGAAACCACTTTTGCACATGTATTAGTGTGGAAAAACCACTTTTCGCACTTGTGTTAGTGTTGAAAAACCACTTTTTGCACTTGTGTTAGTGTTGAAAAACCACTTTTCGCACTTGTGTTAGTGTTGAAAAACCATTTTTCGCACTTGTGATAGTGTTGAAAAACCACTTTTCGCACTTGTGTTAGTGTTGAAAAACCACTTTTCGCACTTGTGTTAGTGTTGAAAAACCACTTTTTGCACTTGTGTTGGTGCAGGAAACCACTTTTGCACTTGTATTAGTGTGGAAAAAACACTTTTTGCACTTGTGATAGTGTTGAAAAACCACTTTTCGCACTTGTGTTAGTGTTGAAAAAACGACTTTTCGCACTTGTGTTGGTGCAGGAAACCACTTTTGCACTTGTATTAGTGTGGAAAAAACCACTTTTCGCACTTGTGTTAGTGTTGAAAAAAACACTTTTCGCACTTGTGTTGGTGCAGGAAACCACTTTTGCACTTGTATTTGTGTGGAAAAAACACTTTTTGCACTTGTGATAGTGTTGAAAAACCACTTTTCGCACTTGTGTTAGTGTTGAAAACCACTTTTCGCACTTGTGTTGTACAGTAAACCACTTTTGCACTTGTATTAGTGTGGAAAAACCACTTTTCGCACTTGTGTTAGTGTTGAAAAACCACTTTTTGCACTTGTGTTAGTGTTGAAAAACCACTTTTCGCACTTGTGTTAGTGTTGAAAAACCATTTTTCGCACTTGTGATAGTGTTGAAAAACCACTTTTTGCACTTGTGTTAGTGTTGAAAAACCAGTTTTCGCACTTGTGTTAGTGTTGAAAAACCACTTTTCGCACTTGTGTGGTGCAGGAAACCACTTTTGCACTTGTATTAGTGTGGAAAAACCACTTTTCGCACTTGTGTTAGTGTTGAAAAACCACTTTTCACACTTGTGTTAGTGTTGAAAAACCACTTTTCGCACTTGTGTTGGTGCAGGAAACCACTTTTGCACTTGTATTAGTGTGGAAAAAACACTTTTTGCACTTGTGATAGTGTTGAAAAACCACTTTTCGCACTTGTGTTAGTGTTGATAAACCACTTTTTGCACTTGTGTTGGTGCAGGAAACCACTTTTGCACTTGCATTAGTGTGGAAAAACCACTTTTCGCACTTGTGTTAGTGTTGAAAAACCACTTTTTGCACTTGTGTTAGTGTTGAAAAACCACTTTTCGCACTTGTGTTGGGGCGGGAAACCACTTTTGCACTTGTATTAGTGTGGAAAAACACTTTTTGAACTTGTGATAGTGTTGAAAAACCACTTTTCGCACTTGTGTTAGTGTTGAAAAACCACTTTTTGCACTAGTGGTGCAGGAAACCACTTTTGCACTTGTATTAGTGTGGAAAAAACACTTTTTGCCCTTGTGTTAGTGTTGAAAAACCACTTTTCACACTTGTGTTAGTGTTGAAAAACCACTTTTCGCACTTGTGTTAGTGTTGAAAAACCACTTATCGCACTTGTGATAGTGTTGAAAAACCACTTTTCGCACTTGTGTTAGTGTTGAAAAACCACTTTTCGCACTTGTGGTAGTGTTGAAAAACCACTTTTCGCACTTGTGTTGGTGCAGGAAACCACTTTTGCACTTGTATTAGTTTGCAAAAACCACTTTTCGCACTTGTGTTAGTGTTGAAAAAACCACTTTTCGCACTGGTGTTGGTGAAGGAAACCACTTTTCGCACTTGTGTTAGTGTTGAAAAACCACTTTTTGCATTTGTGTTGGTGCAGGAAACACTTTTGCACTTGTATTAGTGTGCAAAAACCACTTTTCGCACTTGTGTTAGTGTTGAAAAATCACTTTTCGCACTGGTGTTGGTGAAGGAAACCACTTTTCGCACTTGTGTTAGTGTTGAAAAACCACTCTTCACACTTGTGTTAGTATTGAAAAACCACTTTCGCACTTGTGTTAGTGTTGAAAATCCACATTTCCCACTTGTGTTGGTGCAGGAAACCACTTTTGCACTTGTATTAGTGTGGAAAAACCACTTTTCGCACTTGTGTTAGTGTTGAGAATCCACATTTCCCACTTGTGTTGGTGCAGGAAACCACTTTTGCACTTGTATTAGTTTGGAAAAACCACTTTTCGCACTCTGTGTTAGTGTTGAAAAACCACTTTTCGCACTTGTATTAGTGTGGAAAAACCACTTTTCACACTTGTGTTAGTGTTGAAAAACCACTTTTCGCACTTGTGTTAGTGTTGAAAAACCACTTTTCGCACTTGTGTTGGTGCAGGAAACCACTTTTGCACTTGTATTTGTGTGGAAAAAACACTTTTTGCACTTGTGATAGTGTTGAAAAACCACTTTTCGCACTTGTGTTAGTGTTGAAAAACCACTTTTCGCACTTGTGTTGGTGCAGGAAACCACTTTTGCACTTGTATTAGTGTGGAAAACACTTTTCGCACTTGTGTTAGTGTTGAAAAACCACTTTTCGCACTTGTGTTGGTGCAGGAAACACTTTTGCACTTGTATTTGTGTGGAAAAAAACACTTTTTGCACTTGTGATAGTGTTGAAAAACCACTTTTCGCACTTGTGTTAGTGTTGAAAAAACCACTTTTCGCACTTGTGTTGGTACAGGAAACACTTTTGCACATGTATTAGTGTGGAAAAACCACTTTTCGCACTTGTGTTAGTGTTGAAAAACCACTTTTTGCACTTGTGTTAGTGTTGAAAAACCACTTTTCGCACTTGTGTTAGTGTTGAAAAACCATTTTTCGCACTTGTGATAGTGTTGAAAAACCACTTTTCGCACTTGTGTTAGTGTTGAAAAACCACTTTTCGCACTTGTGTTAGTGTTGAAAAACCACTTTTTGCACTTGTGTTGGTGCAGGAAACCACTTTTGCACTTGTATTAGTGTGGAAAAAACACTTTTTGCACTTGTGATAGTGTTGAAAAACCACTTTTCGCACTTGTGTTAGTGTTGAAAAACGACTTTTCGCACTTGTGTTGGTGCAGGAAACCACTTTTGCACTTGTATTAGTGTGGAAAAACCACTTTTCGCACTTGTGTTAGTGTTGAAAAAACACTTTTCGCACTTGTGTTGGTGCAGGAAACCACTTTTGCACTTGTATTTGTGTGGAAAAAACACTTTTTGCACTTGTGATAGTGTTGAAAAACCACTTTTCGCACTTGTGTTAGTGTTGAAAAACCACTTTTCGCACTTGTGTTGGTACAGGAAACCACTTTTGCACTTGTATTAGTGTGGAAAAACCACTTTTCGCACTTGTGTTAGTGTTGAAAAACCACTTTTTGCACTTGTGTTAGTGTTGAAAAACCACTTTTCGCACTTGTGTTAGTGTTGAAAAACCATTTTTCGCACTTGTGATAGTGTTGAAAAACCACTTTTCGCACTTGTGTTAGTGTTGAAAAACCACTTTTCGCACTTGTGTTAGTGTTGAAAAACTACGTTTTGCACTTGTGTTGCTTCAGGAAACCACTTTTGCACTTGTATTAGTGTGGAAAAAACACTTTTTGCACTTGTGATAGTGTTGAAAAACCACTTTTCGCACTTGTGTTAGTGTTGAAAAACCACTTTTTGCACTAGTGGTGCAGGAAACCACTTTTGCACTTGTATTAGTGTGGAAAAAACACTTTTTGCACTTGTGTTAGTGTTGAAAAACCACTTTTCACACTTGTGTTAGTGTTGAAAAACCACTTTTCGCACTTGTGTTAGTGTTGAAAAACCACTTATCGCACTTGTGATAGTGTTGAAAAACCACTTTTCGCACTTGTGTTAGTGTTGAAAAACCACTTTTCGCACTTGTGTTAGTGTTGAAAAACCACTTTTCGCACTTGTGTTGGTGCAGGAAACCACTTTTGCACTTGTATTAGTGTGGAAAAAACACCTTTTGCACTTGTGATAGTGTTGAAAAACCACTTTTCACACTTGTGTTAGTGTTGAAAAACCACTTTTCGCACTTGTGTTGGTGCAGGAAACCACTTTTGCACTTGTATTAGTGTGGAAAAAACACTTTTTGCACTTGTGATAGTGTTGAAAAACCACTTTTCGCACTTGTGTTAGTGTTGAAAAACCACTTTTCGCACTGTGTTGGTGCAGGAAACCACTTTTGCACTTGTATTAGTGTGGAAAAAACACTTTTTGCACTTGTGATAGTGTTGAAAAACCACTTTTCGCACTTGTGTTAGTGTTGAAAAACCACTTTTCGCACTTGTGTTGGTGCAGGAAACCACTTTTGCACTTGTATTAGTGTGCAAAAACCACTTTTCGCACTTGTGTTAGTGTTGAAAAACCACTTTTCGCACTTGTGTTGGTGCAGGAAACCACTTTTGCACTTGTATTTGTGTGGAAAAAACACTTTTTGCACTTGTGATAGTGTTGAAAAACCACTTTTCGCACTTGTGTTAGTGTTGAAAAACCACTTTTCGCACTTGTGTTGGTGCAGGAAACCACTTTTGCACTTGTATTAGTGTGGAAAAACCACTTTTCGCACTTGTGTTAGTGTTGAAAAACCACTTTTCCCACTTGTGTTGGTGCAGGAAACCACTTTTGCACTTGTATTTGTGTGGAAAAAACACTTTTTGCACTTGTGATAGTGTTGAAAAACCACTTTTCGCACTTGTGTTAGTGTTGAAAAACCACTTTTCGCACTTGTGTTGGTACAGGAAACCACTTTTGCACATGTATTAGTGTGGAAAAACCACTTTTCGCACTTGTGTTAGTGTTGAAAAACCACTTTTTGCACTTGTGTTAGTGTTGAAAAACCACTTTTCGCACTTGTGTTGGGGCGGGAAACCACTTTTGCACTTGTATTAGTGTGGAAAAACACTTTTTGAACTTGTGATAGTGTTGAAAAACCACTTTTCGCACTTGTGTTAGTGTTGAAAAACCACTTTTTGCACTAGTGGTGCAGGAAACCACTTTTGCACTTGTATTAGTGTGGAAAAAACACTTTTTGCCCTTGTGTTAGTGTTGAAAAACCACTTTTCGCACTTGTGTTAGTGTTGAAAAACCACTTTTCGCACTTGTGTTGGTGCAGGAAACCACTTTTGCACTTGTATTAGTGTGGAAAAAACACCTTTTGCACTTGTGATAGTGTTGAAAAACCACTTTTCGCACTTGTGTTAGTGTTGAAAAACCACTTTTCGCACTTGTGTTGGTGCAGGAAACCACTTTTGCACTTGTATTAGTGTGGAAAAAACACTTTTTGCACTTGTGATAGTGTTGAAAAACCACTTTTCGCACTTGTGTTAGTGTTGAAAAACCACTTTTCGCACTGTGTTGGTGCAGGAAACCACTTTTGCACTTGTATTAGTGTGGAAAAAACACTTTTTGCACTTGTGATAGTGTTGAAAAACCACTTTTCGCACTTGTGTTAGTGTTGAAAAACCACTTTTCGCACTTGTGTTGGTGCAGGAAACCACTTTTGCACTTGTATTAGTGTGCAAAAACCACTTTTCGCACTTGTGTTAGTGTTGAAAAACCACTTTTCGCACTTGTGTTGGTGCAGGAAACCACTTTTGCACTTGTATTTGTGTGGAAAAAACACTTTTTGCACTTGTGATAGTGTTGAAAAACCACTTTTCGCACTTGTGTTAGTGTTGAAAAACCACTTTTCGCACTTGTGTTGGTGCAGGAAACCACTTTTGCACTTGTATTAGTGTGGAAAAACCACTTTTCGCACTTGTGTTAGTGTTGAAAAACCACTTTTCGCACTTGTGTTGGTGCAGGAAACCACTTTTGCACTTGTATTTGTGTGGAAAAAACACTTTTTGCACTTGTGATAGTGTTGAAAAACCACTTTTCGCACTTGTGTTAGTGTTGAAAAACCACTTTTCGCACTTGTGTTGGTACAGGAAACCACTTTTGCACATGTATTAGTGTGGAAAAACCACTTTTCGCACTTGTGTTAGTGTTGAAAAACCACTTTTTGCACTTGTGTTAGTGTTGAAAAACCACTTTTCGCACTTGTGTTAGTGTTGAAAAACCATTTTTCGCACTTGTGATAGTGTTGAAAAACCACTTTTCGCACTTGTGTTAGTGTTGAAAAACCACTTTTCGCACTTGTGTTAGTGTTGAAAAACCACTTTTTGCACTTGTGTTGGTGCAGGAAACCACTTTTGCACTTGTATTAGTGTGGAAAAAACACTTTTTGCACTTGTGATAGTGTTGAAAAACCACTTTTCGCACTTGTGTTAGTGTTGAAAAACGACTTTTCGCACTTGTGTTGGTGCAGGAAACCACTTTTGCACTTGTATTAGTGTGGAAAAACCACTTTTCGCACTTGTGTTAGTGTTGAAAAAACACTTTTCGCACTTGTGTTGGTGCAGGAAACCATTTTTGCACTTGTATTTGTGTGGAAAAAACACTTTTTGCACTTGTGATAGTGTTGAAAAACCACTTTTCGCACTTGTGTTAGTGTTGAAAAACCACTTTTCGCACTTGTGTTGGTACAGTAAACCACTTTTGCACTTGTATTAGTGTGGAAAAACCACTTTTCGCACTTGTGTTAGTGTTGAAAAACCACTTTTTGCACTTGTGTTAGTGTTGAAAAACCACTTTTCGCACTTGTGTTAGTGTTGAAAAACCATTTTTCGCACTTGTGATAGTGTTGAAAAACCACTTTTTGCACTTGTGTTAGTGTTGAAAAACCAGTTTTCGCACTTGTGTTAGTGTTGAAAAACCACTTTTCGCACTTGTGTGGTGCAGGAAACCACTTTTGCACTTGTATTAGTGTGGAAAAACCACTTTTTGCACTTGTGATAGTGTTGAAAAACCACTTTTCGCACTTGTGTTAGTGTTGAAAAACCACTTTTCGCACTTGTGTTGGTGCAGGAAACCACTTTTGCACTTGTATTAGTGTGGAAAAACCACTTTTCGCACTTGTGTTAGTGTTGAAAAACCACTTTTCGCACTTGTGTTGGTGCAGGAAACCACTTTTGCACTTGTATTTGTGTGGAAAAAACACTTTTTGCACTTGTGATAGTGTTGAAAAACCACTTTTCGCACTTGTGTTAGTGTTGAAAAACCACTTTTCGCACTTGTGTTGGTACAGGAAACCACTTTTGCACATGTATTAGTGTGGAAAAACCACTTTTCGCACTTGTGTTAGTGTTGAAAAACCACTTTTTGCACTTGTGTTAGTGTTGAAAAACCACTTTTCGCACTTGTGTTAGTGTTGAAAAACCATTTTTCGCACTTGTGATAGTGTTGAAAAACCACTTTTCGCACTTGTGTTAGTGTTGAAAAACCACTTTTCGCACTTGTGTTAGTGTTGAAAAACCACTTTTTGCACTTGTGTTGGTGCAGGAAACCACTTTTGCACTTGTATTAGTGTGGAAAAAACACTTTTTGCACTTGTGATAGTGTTGAAAAACCACTTTTCGCACTTGTGTTAGTGTTGAAAAACGACTTTTCGCACTTGTGTTGGTGCAGGAAACCACTTTTGCACTTGTATTAGTGTGGAAAAACCACTTTTCGCACTTGTGTTAGTGTTGAAAAAACACTTTTCGCACTTGTGTTGGTGCAGGAAACCACTTTTGCACTTGTATTTGTGTGGAAAAAACACTTTTTGCACTTGTGATAGTGTTGAAAAACCACTTTTCGCACTTGTGTTAGTGTTGAAAAACCACTTTTCGCACTTGTGTTGGTACAGTAAACCACTTTTGCACTTGTATTAGTGTGGAAAAACCACTTTTCGCACTTGTGTTAGTGTTGAAAAACCACTTTTTGCACTTGTGTTAGTGTTGAAAAACCACTTTTCGCACTTGTGTTAGTGTTGAAAAACCATTTTTCGCACTTGTGATAGTGTTGAAAAACCACTTTTTGCACTTGTGTTAGTGTTGAAAAACCAGTTTTCGCACTTGTGTTAGTGTTGAAAAACCACTTTTCGCACTTGTGTGGTGCAGGAAACCACTTTTGCACTTGTATTAGTGTGGAAAAACCACTTTTCGCACTTGTGTTAGTGTTGAAAAACCACTTTTCACACTTGTGTTAGTGTTGAAAAACCACTTTTCGCACTTGTGTTGGTGCAGGAAACCACTTTTGCACTTGTATTAGTGTGGAAAAAACACTTTTTGCACTTGTGATAGTGTTGAAAAACCACTTTTCGCACTTGTGTTAGTGTTGATAGACCACTTTTTGCACTTGTGTTGGTGCAGGAAACCACTTTTGCACTTGCATTAGTGTGGAAAAACCACTTTTCGCACTTGTGTTAGTGTTGAAAAACCACTTTTTGCACTTGTGTTAGTGTTGAAAAACCACTTTTCGCACTTGTGTTGGGGCGGGAAACCACTTTTGCACTTGTATTAGTGTGGAAAAACACTTTTTGAACTTGTGATAGTGTTGAAAAACCACTTTTCGCACTTGTGTTAGTGTTGAAAAACCACTTTTTGCACTAGTGGTGCAGGAAACCACTTTTGCACTTGTATTAGTGTGGAAAAAACACTTTTTGCCCTTGTGTTAGTGTTGAAAAACCACTTTTCACACTTGTGTTAGTGTTGAAAAACCACTTTTCGCACTTGTGTTAGTGTTGAAAAACCACTTATCGCACTTGTGATAGTGTTGAAAAACCACTTTTCGCACTTGTGTTAGTGTTGAAAAACCACTTTTCGCACTTGTGGTAGTGTTGAAAAACCACTTTTCGCACTTGTGTTGGTGCAGGAAACCACTTTTGCACTTGTATTAGTTTGCAAAAACCACTTTTCGCATTTGTGTTAGTGTTGAAAAACCACTTTTCGCACTGGTGTTGGTGAAGGAAACCACTTTTCGCACTTGTGTTAGTGTTGAAAAACCACTTTTTGCATTTGTGTTGGTGCAGGAAACCACTTTTGCACTTGTATTAGTGTGCAAAAACCACTTTTCGCACTTGTGTTAGTGTTGAAAAATCACTTTTCGCACTGGTGTTGGTGAAGGAAACCACTTTTCGCACTTGTGTTAGTGTTGAAAAACCACTCTTCACACTTGTGTTAGTATTGAAAAACCACTTTTCGCACTTGTGTTAGTGTTGAAAATCCACATTTCCCACTTGTGTTGGTGCAGGAAACCACTTTTGCACTTGTATTAGTGTGGAAAAACCACTTTTCGCACTTGTGTTAGTGTTGAGAATCCACATTTCCCACTTGTGTTGGTGCAGGAAACCACTTTTGCACTTGTATTAGTTTGGAAAAACCACTTTTCGCACTTGTGTTAGTGTTGAAAAACCACTTTTCGCACTTGTATTAGTGTGGAAAAACCACTTTTCACACTTGTGTTAGTGTTGAAAAACCACTTTTCGCACTTGTGTTAGTGTTGAAAAACCACTTTTCGCACTTGTGTTGGTGCAGGAAACCACTTTTGCACTTGTATTTGTGTGGAAAAAACACTTTTTGCACTTGTGATAGTGTTGAAAAACCACTTTTCGCACTTGTGTTAGTGTTGAAAAACCACTTTTCGCACTTGTGTTGGTGCAGGAAACCACTTTTGCACTTGTATTAGTGTGGAAAAACCACTTTTCGCACTTGTGTTAGTGTTGAAAAACCACTTTTCGCACTTGTGTTGGTGCAGGAAACCACTTTTGCACTTGTATTTGTGTGGAAAAAACACTTTTTGCACTTGTGATAGTGTTGAAAAACCACTTTTCGCACTTGTGTTAGTGTTGAAAAACCACTTTTCGCACTTGTGTTGGTACAGGAAACCACTTTTGCACATGTATTAGTGTGGAAAAACCACTTTTCGCACTTGTGTTAGTGTTGAAAAACCACTTTTTGCACTTGTGTTAGTGTTGAAAAACCACTTTTCGCACTTGTGTTAGTGTTGAAAAACCATTTTTCGCACTTGTGATAGTGTTGAAAAACCACTTTTCGCACTTGTGTTAGTGTTGAAAAACCACTTTTCGCACTTGTGTTAGTGTTGAAAAACCACTTTTTGCACTTGTGTTGGTGCAGGAAACCACTTTTGCACTTGTATTAGTGTGGAAAAAACACTTTTTGCACTTGTGATAGTGTTGAAAAACCACTTTTCGCACTTGTGTTAGTGTTGAAAAACGACTTTTCGCACTTGTGTTGGTGCAGGAAACCACTTTTGCACTTGTATTAGTGTGGAAAAACCACTTTTCGCACTTGTGTTAGTGTTGAAAAAACACTTTTCGCACTTGTGTTGGTGCAGGAAACCACTTTTGCACTTGTATTTGTGTGGAAAAAACACTTTTTGCACTTGTGATAGTGTTGAAAAACCACTTTTCGCACTTGTGTTAGTGTTGAAAAACCACTTTTCGCACTTGTGTTGGTACAGGAAACCACTTTTGCACTTGTATTAGTGTGGAAAAACCACTTTTCGCACTTGTGTTAGTGTTGAAAAACCACTTTTTGCACTTGTGTTAGTGTTGAAAAACCACTTTTCGCACTTGTGTTAGTGTTGAAAAACCATTTTTCGCACTTGTGATAGTGTTGAAAAACCACTTTTCGCACTTGTGTTAGTGTTGAAAAACCACTTTTCGCACTTGTGTTAGTGTTGAAAAACTACGTTTTGCACTTGTGTTGCTTCAGGAAACCACTTTTGCACTTGTATTAGTGTGGAAAAAACACTTTTTGCACTTGTGATAGTGTTGAAAAACCACTTTTCGCACTTGTGTTAGTGTTGAAAAACCACTTTTTGCACTAGTGGTGCAGGAAACCACTTTTGCACTTGTATTAGTGTGGAAAAAACACTTTTTGCACTTGTGTTAGTGTTGAAAAACCACTTTTCACACTTGTGTTAGTGTTGAAAAACCACTTTTCGCACTTGTGTTAGTGTTGAAAAACCACTTATCGCACTTGTGATAGTGTTGAAAAACCACTTTTCGCACTTGTGTTAGTGTTGAAAAACCACTTTTCGCACTTGTGTTAGTGTTGAAAAACCACTTTTCGCACTTGTGTTGGTGCAGGAAACCACTTTTGCACTTGTATTAGTGTGGAAAAAACACCTTTTGCACTTGTGATAGTGTTGAAAAACCACTTTTCACACTTGTGTTAGTGTTGAAAAACCACTTTTCGCACTTGTGTTGGTGCAGGAAACCACTTTTGCACTTGTATTAGTGTGGAAAAAACACTTTTTGCACTTGTGATAGTGTTGAAAAACCACTTTTCGCACTTGTGTTAGTGTTGAAAAACCACTTTTCGCACTGTGTTGGTGCAGGAAACCACTTTTGCACTTGTATTAGTGTGGAAAAAACACTTTTTGCACTTGTGTTAGTGTTGAAAAACCACTTTTCACACTTGTGTTAGTGTTGAAAAACCACTTTTCGCACTTGTGTTAGTGTTGAAAAACCACTTATCGCACTTGTGATAGTGTTGAAAAACCACTTTTCGCACTTGTGTTAGTGTTGAAAAACCACTTTTCGCACTTGTGTTAGTGTTGAAAAACCACTTTTCGCACTTGTGTTGGTGCAGGAAACCACTTTTGCACTTGTATTAGTGTGGAAAAAACACCTTTTGCACTTGTGATAGTGTTGAAAAACCACTTTTCACACTTGTGTTAGTGTTGAAAAACCACTTTTCGCACTTGTGTTGGTGCAGGAAACCACTTTTGCACTTGTATTAGTGTGGAAAAAACACTTTTTGCACTTGTGATAGTGTTGAAAAACCACTTTTCGCACTTGTGTTAGTGTTGAAAAACCACTTTTCGCACTGTGTTGGTGCAGGAAACCACTTTTGCACTTGTATTAGTGTGGAAAAACACTTTTTGCACTTGTGATAGTGTTGAAAAACCACTTTTCGCACTTGTGTTAGTGTTGAAAAACCACTTTTCGCACTTGTGTTGGTGCAGGAAACCACTTTTGCACTTGTATTAGTGTGCAAAAACCACTTTTCGCACTTGTGTTAGTGTTGAAAAACCACTTTTCGCACTTGTGTTGGTGCAGGAAACCACTTTTGCACTTGTATTTGTGTGGAAAAAACACTTTTTGCACTTGTGATAGTGTTGAAAAACCACTTTTCGCACTTGTGTTAGTGTTGAAAAACCACTTTTCGCACTTGTGTTGGTGCAGGAAACCACTTTTGCACTTGTATTAGTGTGGAAAAACCACTTTTCGCACTTGTGTTAGTGTTGAAAAACCACTTTTCGCACTTGTGTTGGTGCAGGAAACCACTTTTGCACTTGTATTTGTGTGGAAAAAACACTTTTTGCACTTGTGATAGTGTTGAAAAACCACTTTTCGCACTTGTGTTAGTGTTGAAAAACCACTTTTCGCACTTGTGTTGGTACAGGAAACCACTTTTGCACATGTATTAGTGTGGAAAAACCACTTTTCGCACTTGTGTTAGTGTTGAAAAACCACTTTTTGCACTTGTGTTAGTGTTGAAAAACCACTTTTCGCACTTGTGTTGGGGCGGGAAACCACTTTTGCACTTGTATTAGTGTGGAAAAACACTTTTTGAACTTGTGATAGTGTTGAAAAACCACTTTTCGCACTTGTGTTAGTGTTGAAAAACCACTTTTTGCACTAGTGGTGCAGGAAACCACTTTTGCACTTGTATTAGTGTGGAAAAAACACTTTTTGCCCTTGTGTTAGTGTTGAAAAACCACTTTTCGCACTTGTGTTAGTGTTGAAAAACCACTTTTCGCACTTGTGTTGGTGCAGGAAACCACTTTTGCACTTGTATTAGTGTGGAAAAAACACCTTTTGCACTTGTGATAGTGTTGAAAAACCACTTTTCGCACTTGTGTTAGTGTTGAAAAACCACTTTTCGCACTTGTGTTGGTGCAGGAAACCACTTTTGCACTTGTATTAGTGTGGAAAAAACACTTTTTGCACTTGTGATAGTGTTGAAAAACCACTTTTCGCACTTGTGTTAGTGTTGAAAAACCACTTTTCGCACTGTGTTGGTGCAGGAAACCACTTTTGCACTTGTATTAGTGTGGAAAAAACACTTTTTGCACTTGTGATAGTGTTGAAAAACCACTTTTCGCACTTGTGTTAGTGTTGAAAAACCACTTTTCGCACTTGTGTTGGTGCAGGAAACCACTTTTGCACTTGTATTAGTGTGCAAAAACCACTTTTCGCACTTGTGTTAGTGTTGAAAAACCACTTTTCGCACTTGTGTTGGTGCAGGAAACCACTTTTGCACTTGTATTTGTGTGGAAAAAACACTTTTTGCACTTGTGATAGTGTTGAAAAACCACTTTTCGCACTTGTGTTAGTGTTGAAAAACCACTTTTCGCACTTGTGTTGGTGCAGGAAACCACTTTTGCACTTGTATTAGTGTGGAAAAACCACTTTTCGCACTTGTGTTAGTGTTGAAAAACCACTTTTCGCACTTGTGTTGGTGCAGGAAACCACTTTTGCACTTGTATTTGTGTGGAAAAAACACTTTTTGCACTTGTGATAGTGTTGAAAAACCACTTTTCGCACTTGTGTTAGTGTTGAAAAACCACTTTTCGCACTTGTGTTGGTACAGGAAACCACTTTTGCACATGTATTAGTGTGGAAAAACCACTTTTCGCACTTGTGTTAGTGTTGAAAAACCACTTTTTGCACTTGTGTTAGTGTTGAAAAACCACTTTTCGCACTTGTGTTAGTGTTGAAAAACCATTTTTCGCACTTGTGATAGTGTTGAAAAACCACTTTTCGCACTTGTGTTAGTGTTGAAAAACCACTTTTCGCACTTGTGTTAGTGTTGAAAAACCACTTTTTGCACTTGTGTTGGTGCAGGAAACCACTTTTGCACTTGTATTAGTGTGGAAAAAACACTTTTTGCACTTGTGATAGTGTTGAAAAACCACTTTTCGCACTTGTGTTAGTGTTGAAAAACGACTTTTCGCACTTGTGTTGGTGCAGGAAACCACTTTTGCACTTGTATTAGTGTGGAAAAACCACTTTTCGCACTTGTGTTAGTGTTGAAAAAACACTTTTCGCACTTGTGTTGGTGCAGGAAACCACTTTTGCACTTGTATTTGTGTGGAAAAAACACTTTTTGCACTTGTGATAGTGTTGAAAAACCACTTTTCGCACTTGTGTTAGTGTTGAAAAACCACTTTTCGCACTTGTGTTGGTACAGTAAACCACTTTTGCACTTGTATTAGTGTGGAAAAACCACTTTTCGCACTTGTGTTAGTGTTGAAAAACCACTTTTTGCACTTGTGTTAGTGTTGAAAAACCACTTTTCGCACTTGTGTTAGTGTTGAAAAACCATTTTTCGCACTTGTGATAGTGTTGAAAAATCACTTTTTGCACTTGTGTTAGTGTTGAAAAACCAGTTTTCGCACTTGTGTTAGTGTTGAAAAACCACTTTTCGCACTTGTGTGGTGCAGGAAACCACTTTTGCACTTGTATTAGTGTGGAAAAACCACTTTTTGCACTTGTGATAGTGTTGAAAAACCACTTTTCGCACTTGTGTTAGTGTTGAAAAACCACTTTTCGCACTTGTGTTGGTGCAGGAAACCACTTTTGCACTTGTATTAGTGTGGAAAAACCACTTTTCGCACTTGTGTTAGTGTTGAAAAACCACTTTTCGCACTTGTGTTGGTGCAGGAAACCACTTTTGCACTTGTATTTGTGTGGAAAAAACACTTTTTGCACTTGTGATAGTGTTGAAAAACCACTTTTCGCACTTGTGTTAGTGTTGAAAAACCACTTTTCGCACTTGTGTTGGTACAGGAAACCACTTTTGCACATGTATTAGTGTGGAAAAACCACTTTTCGCACTTGTGTTAGTGTTGAAAAACCACTTTTTGCACTTGTGTTAGTGTTGAAAAACCACTTTTCGCACTTGTGTTAGTGTTGAAAAACCATTTTTCGCACTTGTGATAGTGTTGAAAAACCACTTTTCGCACTTGTGTTAGTGTTGAAAAACCACTTTTCGCACTTGTGTTAGTGTTGAAAAACCACTTTTTGCACTTGTGTTGGTGCAGGAAACCACTTTTGCACTTGTATTAGTGTGGAAAAAACACTTTTTGCACTTGTGATAGTGTTGAAAAACCACTTTTCGCACTTGTGTTAGTGTTGAAAAACGACTTTTCGCACTTGTGTTGGTGCAGGAAACCACTTTTGCACTTGTATTAGTGTGGAAAAACCACTTTTCGCACTTGTGTTAGTGTTGAAAAACCACTTTTTGCACTTGTGTTAGTGTTGAAAAACCACTTTTCGCACTTGTGTTAGTGTTGAAAAACCATTTTTCGCACTTGTGATAGTGTTGAAAAACCACTTTTTGCACTTGTGTTAGTGTTGAAAAACCAGTTTTCGCACTTGTGTTAGTGTTGAAAAACCACTTTTCGCACTTGTGTGGTGCAGGAAACCACTTTTGCACTTGTATTAGTGTGGAAAAACCACTTTTCGCACTTGTGTTAGTGTTGAAAAACCACTTTTCACACTTGTGTTAGTGTTGAAAAACCACTTTTCGCACTTGTGTTGGTGCAGGAAACCACTTTTGCACTTGTATTAGTGTGGAAAAAACACTTTTTGCACTTGTGATAGTGTTGAAAAACCACTTTTCGCACTTGTGTTAGTGTTGATAAACCACTTTTTGCACTTGTGTTGGTGCAGGAAACCACTTTTGCACTTGCATTAGTGTGGAAAAACCACTTTTCGCACTTGTGTTAGTGTTGAAAAACCACTTTTTGCACTTGTGTTAGTGTTGAAAAACCACTTTTCGCACTTGTGTTGGGGCGGGAAACCACTTTTGCACTTGTATTAGTGTGGAAAAACACTTTTTGAACTTGTGATAGTGTTGAAAAACCACTTTTCGCACTTGTGTTAGTGTTGAAAAACCACTTTTTGCACTAGTGGTGCAGGAAACCACTTTTGCACTTGTATTAGTGTGGAAAAAACACTTTTTGCCCTTGTGTTAGTGTTGAAAAACCACTTTTCACACTTGTGTTAGTGTTGAAAAACCACTTTTCGCACTTGTGTTAGTGTTGAAAAACCACTTATCGCACTTGTGATAGTGTTGAAAAACCACTTTTCGCACTTGTGTTAGTGTTGAAAAACCACTTTTCGCACTTGTGGTAGTGTTGAAAAACCACTTTTCGCACTTGTGTTGGTGCAGGAAACCACTTTTGCACTTGTATTAGTGTGCAAAAACCACTTTTCGCACTTGTGTTAGTGTTGAAAAACCACTTTTCGCACTTGTGTTAGTGTTGAAAAACCACTTTTCGCACTTGTGGTAGTGTTGAAAAACCACTTTTCGCACTTGTGTTGGTGCAGGAAACCACTTTTGCACTTGTATTAGTGTGCAAAAACCACTTTTCGCACTGGTGTTGGTGAAGGAAACCACTTTTCGCACTTGTGTTAGTGTTGAAAAACCACTTTTTGCATTTGTGTTGGTGCAGGAAACCACTTTTGCACTTGTATTAGTGTGCAAAAACCACTTTTCGCACTTGTGTTAGTGTTGAAAAATCACTTTTCGCACTGGTGTTGGTGAAGGAAACCACTTTTCGCACTTGTGTTAGTGTTGAAAAACCACTCTTCACACTTGTGTTAGTATTGAAAAACCACTTTTCGCACTTGTGTTAGTGTTGAAAATCCACATTTCCCACTTGTGTTGGTGCAGGAAACCACTTTTGCACTTGTATTAGTGTGGAAAAACCACTTTTCGCACTTGTGTTAGTGTTGAGAATCCACATTTCCCACTTGTGTTGGTGCAGGAAACCACTTTTGCACTTGTATTAGTTTGGAAAAACCACTTTTCGCACTTGTGTTAGTGTTGAAAAACCACTTTTCGCACTTGTATTAGTGTGGAAAAACCACTTTTCACACTTGTGTTAGTGTTGAAAAACCACTTTTCGCACTTGTGTTAGTGTTGAAAAACCACTTTTCGCACTTGTGTTGGTGCAGGAAACCACTTTTGCACTTGTATTTGTGTGGAAAAAACACTTTTTGCACTTGTGATAGTGTTGAAAAACCACTTTTCGCACTTGTGTTAGTGTTGAAAAACCACTTTTCGCACTTGTGTTGGTGCAGGAAACCACTTTTGCACTTGTATTAGTGTGGAAAAACCACTTTTCGCACTTGTGTTAGTGTTGAAAAACCACTTTTCGCACTTGTGTTGGTGCAGGAAACCACTTTTGCACTTGTATTTGTGTGGAAAAAACACTTTTTGCACTTGTGATAGTGTTGAAAAACCACTTTTCGCACTTGTGTTAGTGTTGAAAAACCACTTTTCGCACTTGTGTTGGTACAGGAAACCACTTTTGCACATGTATTAGTGTGGAAAAACCACTTTTCGCACTTGTGTTAGTGTTGAAAAACCACTTTTTGCACTTGTGTTAGTGTTGAAAAACCACTTTTCGCACTTGTGTTAGTGTTGAAAAACCATTTTTCGCACTTGTGATAGTGTTGAAAAACCACTTTTCGCACTTGTGTTAGTGTTGAAAAACCACTTTTCGCACTTGTGTTAGTGTTGAAAAACCACTTTTTGCACTTGTGTTGGTGCAGGAAACCACTTTTGCACTTGTATTAGTGTGGAAAAAACACTTTTTGCACTTGTGATAGTGTTGAAAAACCACTTTTCGCACTTGTGTTAGTGTTGAAAAACGACTTTTCGCACTTGTGTTGGTGCAGGAAACCACTTTTGCACTTGTATTAGTGTGGAAAAACCACTTTTCGCACTTGTGTTAGTGTTGAAAAAACACTTTTCGCACTTGTGTTGGTGCAGGAAACCACTTTTGCACTTGTATTTGTGTGGAAAAAACACTTTTTGCACTTGTGATAGTGTTGAAAAACCACTTTTCGCACTTGTGTTAGTGTTGAAAAACCACTTTTCGCACTTGTGTTGGTACAGGAAACCACTTTTGCACTTGTATTAGTGTGGAAAAACCACTTTTCGCACTTGTGTTAGTGTTGAAAAACCACTTTTTGCACTTGTGTTAGTGTTGAAAAACCACTTTTCGCACTTGTGTTAGTGTTGAAAAACCATTTTTCGCACTTGTGATAGTGTTGAAAAACCACTTTTCGCACTTGTGTTAGTGTTGAAAAACCACTTTTCGCACTTGTGTTAGTGTTGAAAAACTACGTTTTGCACTTGTGTTGCTTCAGGAAACCACTTTTGCACTTGTATTAGTGTGGAAAAAACACTTTTTGCACTTGTGATAGTGTTGAAAAACCACTTTTCGCACTTGTGTTAGTGTTGAAAAACCACTTTTTGCACTAGTGGTGCAGGAAACCACTTTTGCACTTGTATTAGTGTGGAAAAAACACTTTTTGCACTTGTGTTAGTGTTGAAAAACCACTTTTCACACTTGTGTTAGTGTTGAAAAACCACTTTTCGCACTTGTGTTAGTGTTGAAAAACCACTTATCGCACTTGTGATAGTGTTGAAAAACCACTTTTCGCACTTGTGTTAGTGTTGAAAAACCACTTTTCGCACTTGTGTTAGTGTTGAAAAACCACTTTTCGCACTTGTGTTGGTGCAGGAAACCACTTTTGCACTTGTATTAGTGTGGAAAAAACACCTTTTGCACTTGTGATAGTGTTGAAAAACCACTTTTCACACTTGTGTTAGTGTTGAAAAACCACTTTTCGCACTTGTGTTGGTGCAGGAAACCACTTTTGCACTTGTATTAGTGTGGAAAAAACACTTTTTGCACTTGTGATAGTGTTGAAAAACCACTTTTCGCACTTGTGTTAGTGTTGAAAAACCACTTTTCGCACTGTGTTGGTGCAGGAAACCACTTTTGCACTTGTATTAGTGTGGAAAAAACACTTTTTGCACTTGTGATAGTGTTGAAAAACCACTTTTCGCACTTGTGTTAGTGTTGAAAAACCACTTTTCGCACTTGTGTTGGTGCAGGAAACCACTTTTGCACTTGTATTAGTGTGCAAAAACCACTTTTCGCACTTGTGTTAGTGTTGAAAAACCACTTTTCGCACTTGTGTTGGTGCAGGAAACCACTTTTGCACTTGTATTTGTGTGGAAAAAACACTTTTTGCACTTGTGATAGTGTTGAAAAACCACTTTTCGCACTTGTGTTAGTGTTGAAAAACCACTTTTCGCACTTGTGTTGGTGCAGGAAACCACTTTTGCACTTGTATTAGTGTGGAAAAACCACTTTTCGCACTTGTGTTAGTGTTGAAAAACCACTTTTCGCACTTGTGTTGGTGCAGGAAACCACTTTTGCACTTGTATTTGTGTGGAAAAAACACTTTTTGCACTTGTGATAGTGTTGAAAAACCACTTTTCGCACTTGTGTTAGTGTTGAAAAACCACTTTTCGCACTTGTGTTGGTACAGGAAACCACTTTTGCACATGTATTAGTGTGGAAAAACCACTTTTCGCACTTGTGTTAGTGTTGAAAAACCACTTTTTGCACTTGTGTTAGTGTTGAAAAACCACTTTTCACACTTGTGTTAGTGTTGAAAAACCATTTTTCGCACTTGTGATAGTGTTGAAAAACCACTTTTCGCACTTGTGTTAGTGTTGAAAAACCACTTTTCGCACTTGTGTTAGTGTTGAAAAACCACTTTTTGCACTTGTGTTGGTGCAGGAAACCACTTTTGCACTTGTATTAGTGTGGAAAAAACACTTTTCGCACTTGTGTTGGTGCAGGAAACCACTTTTGCACTTGTATTTGTGTGGAAAAAACACTTTTTGCACTTGTGATAGTGTTGAAAAACCACTTTTCGCACTTGTGTTAGTGTTGAAAAACCACTTTTCGCACTTGTGTTGGTACAGGAAACCACTTTTGCACTTGTATTAGTGTGGAAAAACCACTTTTCGCACTTGTGTTAGTGTTGAAAAACCACTTTTTGCACTTGTGTTAGTGTTGAAAAACCACTTTTCGCACTTGTGTTAGTGTTGAAAAACCATTTTTCGCACTTGTGATAGTGTTGAAAAACCACTTTTCGCACTTGTGTTAGTGTTGAAAAACCACTTTTCGCACTTGTGTTAGTGTTGAAAAACCACTTTTTGCACTTGTGTTAGTGTTGAAAAACCACTTTTCGCACTTGTGTTAGTGTTGAAAAACCATTTTTCGCACTTGTGATAGTGTTGAAAAACCACTTTTTGCACTTGTGTTAGTGTTGAAAAACCAGTTTTCGCACTTGTGTTAGTGTTGAAAAACCACTTTTCGCACTTGTGTGGTGCAGGAAACCACTTTTGCACTTGTATTAGTGTGGAAAAACCACTTTTCGCACTTGTGTTAGTGTTGAAAAACCACTTTTCACACTTGTGTTAGTGTTGAAAAACCACTTTTCGCACTTGTGTTGGTGCAGGAAACCACTTTTGCACTTGTATTAGTGTGGAAAAAACACTTTTTGCACTTGTGATAGTGTTGAAAAACCACTTTTCGCACTTGTGTTAGTGTTGATAAACCACTTTTTGCACTTGTGTTGGTGCAGGAAACCACTTTTGCACTTGCATTAGTGTGGAAAAACCACTTTTCGCACTTGTGTTAGTGTTGAAAAACCACTTTTTGCACTTGTGTTAGTGTTGAAAAACCACTTTTCGCACTTGTGTTGGGGCGGGAAACCACTTTTGCACTTGTATTAGTGTGGAAAAACACTTTTTGAACTTGTGATAGTGTTGAAAAACCACTTTTCGCACTTGTGTTAGTGTTGAAAAACCACTTTTTGCACTAGTGGTGCAGGAAACCACTTTTGCACTTGTATTAGTGTGGAAAAAACACTTTTTGCCCTTGTGTTAGTGTTGAAAAACCACTTTTCACACTTGTGTTAGTGTTGAAAAACCACTTTTCGCACTTGTGTTAGTGTTGAAAAACCACTTATCGCACTTGTGATAGTGTTGAAAAACCACTTTTCGCACTTGTGTTAGTGTTGAAAAACCACTTTTCGCACTTGTGGTAGTGTTGAAAAACCACTTTTCGCACTTGTGTTGGTGCAGGAAACCACTTTTGCACTTGTATTAATGTGGAAAAAACACCTTTTGCACTTGTGATAGTGTTGAAAAACCACTTTTCGCACTTGTGTTAGTGTTGAAAAACCACTTTTCGCACTTGTGTTGGTGCAGGAAACCACTTTTGCACTTGTATTAGTGTGGAAAAAACACTTTTTGCACTTGTGATAGTGTTGAAAAACCACTTTTCGCACTTGTGTTAGTGTTGAAAAACTACTTTTCGCACTGTGTTGGTGCAGGAAACCACTTTTGCACTTGTATTAGTGTGGAAAAAACACTTTTTGCACTTGTGATAGTGTTGAAAAACCACTTTTCGCACTTGTGTTAGTGTTGAAAAACCACTTTTCGCACTTGTGTTGGTGCAGGAAACCACTTTTGCACTTGTATTAGTTTGCAAAAACCACTTTTCGCACTTGTGTTAGTGTTGAAAAACCACTTTTCGCACTGGTGTTGGTGAAGGAAACCACTTTTCGCACTTGTGTTAGTGTTGAAAAACCACTTTTTGCATTTGTGTTGGTGCAGGAAACCACTTTTGCACTTGTATTAGTGTGCAAAAACCACTTTTCGCACTTGTGTTAGTGTTGAAAAATCACTTTTCGCACTGGTGTTGGTGAAGGAAACCACTTTTCGCACTTGTGTTAGTGTTGAAAAACCACTCTTCACACTTGTGTTAGTATTGAAAAACCACTTTTCGCACTTGTGTTAGTGTTGAAAATCCACATTT
Organism: Myxine glutinosa; assembly: GCF_964187855.1. NCBI lineage: Eukaryota > Metazoa > Chordata > Myxini > Myxiniformes > Myxinidae > Myxine > Myxine glutinosa. Next base: position 61,393 of record NW_027616799.1, on the reverse strand, counting down.
CCCACTTGTGTTGGTGCAGGAAACCACTTTTGCACTTGTATTAGTGTGGAAAAACCACTTTTCGCACTTGTGTTAGTGTTGAAAATCCACATTTCCCACTTGTGTTGGTGCAGGAAACCACTTTTGCACTTGTATTAGTGTGGAAAAACCACTTTTCGCACTTGTGTTAGTGTTGAAAAACCACTTTTCGCACTTGTATTAGTGTGGAAAAACCACTTTTCACACTTGTGTTAGTGTTGAAAAACCACTTTTCGCACTTGTGTTAGTGTTGAAAAACCACTTTTCACACTTGTGTTAGTGTTGAAAAACCACTTTTCGCACTTGTGTTAGTGTTGAAAAACCACTTTTCGCACTTGTGTTGGTGCAGGAAACCACTTTTGCACTTGTATTTGTGTGGAAAAAACACTTTTTGCACTTGTGATAGTGTTGAAAAACCACTTTTCGCACTTGTGTTAGTGTTGAAAAACCACTTTTCGCACTTGTGTTGGTGCAGGAAACCACTTTTGCACTTGTATTAGTGTGGAAAAACCACTTTTCGCACTTGTGTTAGTGTTGAAAAACCACTTTTCGCACTTGTGTTGGTGCAGGAAACCACTTTTGCACTTGTATTTGTGTGGAAAAAACACTTTTTTCACTTGTGATAGTGTTGAAAAACCACTTTTCGCACTTGTGTTAGTGTTGAAAAACCACTTTTCGCACTTGTGTTGGTACAGGAAACCACTTTTGCACATGTATTAGTGTGGAAAAACCACTTTTCGCACTTGTGTTGGTACAGGAAACCACTTTTGCACATGTATTAGTGTGGAAAAACCACTTTTCGCACTTGTGTTAGTGTTGAAAAACCACTTTTTGCACTTGTGTTGGTGCAGGAAACCACTTTTGCACTTGTATTAGTGTGGAAAAAACACTTTTTGCACTTGTGATAGTGTTGAAAAACCACTTTTCGCACTTGTGTTAGTGTTGAAAAACGACTTTTCGCACTTGTGTTGGTGCAGGAAACCACTTTTGCACTTGTATTAGTGTGGAAAAACCACTTTTCGCACTTGTGTTAGTGTTGAAAAAACACTTTTCGCACTTGTGTTGGTGCAGGAAACCACTTTTGCACTTGTATTTGTGTGGAAAAAACACTTTTTGCACTTGTGATAGTGTTGAAAAACCACTTTTCGCACTTGTGTTAGTGTTGAAAAACCACTTTTCGCACTTGTGTTGGTACAGGAAACCACTTTTGCACTTGTATTAGTGTGGAAAAACCACTTTTCGCACTTGTGTTAGTGTTGAAAAACCACTTTTTGCACTTGTGTTAGTGTTGAAAAACCACTTTTCGCACTTGTGTTAGTGTTGAAAAACCATTTTTCGCACTTGTGATAGTGTTGAAAAACCACTTTTCGCACTTGTGTTAGTGTTGAAAAACCACTTTTCGCACTTGTGTTAGTGTTGAAAAACTACTTTTTGCACTTGTGTTGCTTCAGGAAACCACTTTTGCACTTGTATTAGTGTGGAAAAAACACTTTTTGCACTTGTGATAGTGTTGAAAAACCACTTTTCGCACTTGTGTTAGTGTTGAAAAACCACTTTTTGCACTAGTGGTGCAGGAAACCACTTTTGCACTTGTATTAGTGTGGAAAAAACACTTTTTGCACTTGTGTTAGTGTTGAAAAACCACTTTTCACACTTGTGTTAGTGTTGAAAAACCACTTTTCGCACTTGTGTTAGTGTTGAAAAACCACTTATCGCACTTGTGATAGTGTTGAAAAACCACTTTTCGCACTTGTGTTAGTGTTGAAAAACCACTTTTCGCACTTGTGTTAGTGTTGAAAAACCACTTTTCGCACTTGTGTTGGTGCAGGAAACCACTTTTGCACTTGTATTAGTGTGGAAAAAACACCTTTTGCACTTGTGATAGTGTTGAAAAACCACTTTTCGCACTTGTGTTAGTGTTGAAAAACCACTTTTCGCACTTGTGTTGGTGCAGGAAACCACTTTTGCACTTGTATTAGTGTGGAAATAACACTTTTTGCACTTGTGATAGTGTTGAAAAACCAGTTTTCGCACTTGTGTTAGTGTTGAAAAACCACTTTTCGCACTGTGTTGGTGCAGGAAACCACTTTTGCACTTGTATTAGTGTGGAAAAAACACTTTTTGCACTTGTGATAGTGTTGAAAAACCACTTTTCGCACTTGTGTTAGTGTTGAAAAACCACTTTTCGCACTTGTGTTGGTGCAGGAAACCACTTTTGCACTTGTATTAGTGTGCAAAAACCACTTTTCGCACTTGTGTTAGTGTTGAAAAACCACTTTTCGCACTTGTGTTGGTGCAGGAAACCACTTTTGCACTTGTATTTGTGTGGAAAAAACACTTTTTGCACTTGTGATATTGTTGAAAAACCACTTTTCGCACTTGTGTTAGTGTTGAAAAACCACTTTTCGCACTTGTGTTGGTGCAGGAAACCACTTTTGCACTTGTATTAGTGTGGAAAAACCACTTTTTGCACTTGTGTTAGTGTTGAAAAACCACTTTTCGCACTTGTGTTGGTGCAGGAAACCACTTTTGCACTTGTATTTGTGTGGAAAAAACACTTTTTGCACTTGTGATAGTGTTGAAAAACCACTTTTCGCACTTGTGTTAGTGTTGAAAAACCACTTTTCGCACTTGTGTTGGTACAGGAAACCACTTTTGCACATGTATTAGTGTGGAAAAACCACTTTTCGCACTTGTGTTAGTGTTGAAAAACCACTTTTTGCACTTGTGTTAGTGTTGAAAAACCACTTTTCGCACTTGTGTTAGTGTTGAAAAACCATTTTTCGCACTTGTGATAGTGTTGAAAAACCACTTTTCGCACTTGTGTTAGTGTTGAAAAACCACTTTTCGCACTTGTGTTAGTGTTGAAAAACCACTTTTTGCACTTGTGTTGGTGCAGGAAACCACTTTTGCACTTGTATTAGTGTGGAAAAAACACTTTTTGCACTTGTGATAGTGTTGAAAAACCACTTTTCGCACTTGTGTTAGTGTTGAAAAACGACTTTTCGCACTTGTGTTGGTGCAGGAAACCACTTTTGCACTTGTATTAGTGTGGAAAAACCACTTTTCGCACTTGTGTTAGTGTTGAAAAAACACTTTTCGCACTTGTGTTGGTGCAGGAAACCACTTTTGCACTTGTATTTGTGTGGAAAAAACACTTTTTGCACTTGTGATAGTGTTGAAAAACCACTTTTCGCACTTGTGTTAGTGTTGAAAAACCACTTTTCGCACTTGTGTTGGTACAGGAAACCACTTTTGCACTTGTATTAGTGTGGAAAAACCACTTTTCGCACTTGTGTTAGTGTTGAAAAACCACTTTTTGCACTTGTGTTAGTGTTGAAAAACCACTTTTCGCACTTGTGTTAGTGTTGAAAAACCATTTTTCGCACTTGTGATAGTGTTGAAAAACCACTTTTCGCACTTGTGTTAGTGTTGAAAAACCACTTTTCGCACTTGTGATAGTGTTGAAAAACTACTTTTTGCACTTGTGTTGCTTCAGGAAACCACTTTTGCACTTGTATTAGTGTGGAAAAAACACTTTTTGCACTTGTGATAGTGTTGAAAAACCACTTTTCGCACTTGTGTTAGTGTCGAAAAACCACTTTTTGCACTAGTGGTGCAGGAAACCACTTTTGCACTTGTATTAGTGTGGAAAAAAACACTTTTTGCACTTGTGTTAGTGTTGAAAAACCACTTTTCACACTTGTGTTAGTGTTGAAAAACCACTTTTCGCACTTGTGTTAGTGTTGAAAAACCACTTATCGCACTTGTGATAGTGTTGAAAAACCACTTTTCGCACTTGTGTTAGTGTTGAAAAACCACTTTTCGCACTTGTGTTAGTGTTGAAAAACCACTTTTCGCACTTGTGTTGGTGCAGGAAACCACTTTTGCACTTGTATTAGTGTGGAAAAAACACCTTTTGCACTTGTGATAGTGTTGAAAAACCACTTTTCGCACTTGTGTTAGTGTTGAAAAACCACTTTTCGCACTTGTGTTGGTGCAGGAAACCACTTTTGCACTTGTATTAGTGTGGAAAAAACACTTTTTGCACTTGTGATAGTGTTGAAAAACCACTTTTCGCACTTGTGTTAGTGTTGAAAAACCACTTTTCGCACTGTGTTGGTGCAGGAAACCACTTTTGCACTTGTATTAGTGTGGAAAAAACACTTTTTGCACTTGTGATAGTGTTGAAAAACCACTTTTCGCACTTGTGTTAGTGTTGAAAAACCACTTTTCGCACTTGTGTTGGTGCAGGAAACCACTTTTGCACTTGTATTAGTGTGCAAAAACCACTTTTCGCACTTGTGTTAGTGTTGAAAAACCACTTTTCGCACTGGTGTTGGTGAAGGAAACCACTTTTCACACTTGTGTTAGTGTTGAAAAACCACTTTTTGCACTTGTGTTGGTGCAGGAAACCACTTTTGCACTTGTATTAGTGTGCAAAAACCACTTTTCGCACTTGTGTTAGTGTTGAAAAATCACTTTTCGCACTGGTGTTGGTGAAGGAAACCACTTTTCGCACTTGTGTTAGTGTTGAAAAACCACTCTTCACACTTGTGTTAGTATTGAAAAACCACTTTTCGCACTTGTGTTAGTGTTGAAAATCCACATTTCCCACTTGTGTTGGTGCAGGAAACCACTTTTGCACTTGTATTAGTGTGGAAAAACCACTTTTCGCACTTGTGTTAGTGTTGAAAATCCACATTTCCCACTTGTGTTGGTGCAGGAAACCACTTTTGCACTTGTATTAGTGTGGAAAAACCACTTTTCGCACTTGTGTTAGTGTTGAAAAACCACTTTTCGCACTTGTATTAGTGTGGAAAAACCACTTTTCACACTTGTGTTAGTGTTGAAAAACCACTTTTTGCACTTGTGTTAGTGTTGAAAAACCACTTTTCGCACTTGTGTTGGTGCAGGAAACCACTTTTGCACTTGTATTTGTGTGGAAAAAACACTTTTTGCACTTGTGATAGTGTTGAAAAACCACTTTTCGCACTTGTGTTAGTGTTGAAAAACCACTTTTCGCACTTGTGTTGGTGCAGGAAACCACTTTTGCACTTGTATTAGTGTGGAAAACCACTTTTCGCACTTGTGTTAGTGTTGAAAAACCACTTTTCGCACTTGTGTTGGTGCAGGAAACCACTTTTGCACTTGTATTTGTGTGGAAAAAAACACTTTTTGCACTTGTGATAGTGTTGAAAAACCACTTTTCGCACTTGTGTTAGTGTTGAAAAACCACTTTTCGCACTTGTGTTAGTGTTGAAAAACCACTTTTTGCACTTGTGTTAGTGTTGAAAAACCACTTTTCGCACTTGTGTTAGTGTTGAAAAACCATTTTTCGCACTTGTGATTGTGTTGAAAAACCACTTTTCGCACTTATGTTAGTGTTGAAAAACCACTTTTCGCACTTGTGTTAGTGTTGAAAAACCACTTTTTGCACTTGTGTTGGTGCAGGAAACCACTTTTGCACTTGTATTAGTGTGGAAAAAACACTTTTTGCACTTGTGATAGTGTTGAAAAACCACTTTTCGCACTTGTGTTAGTGTTGAAAAACGACTTTTCGCACTTGTGTTGGTGCAGGAAACCACTTTTGCACTTGTATTAGTGTGGAAAAACCACTTTTCGCACTTGTGTTAGTGTTGAAAAAACACTTTTCGCACTTGTGTTGGTGCAGGAAACCACTTTTGCACTTGTATTTGTGTGGAAAAAACACTTTTTGCACTTGTGATAGTGTTGAAAAACCACTTTTCGCACTTGTGTTAGTGTTGAAAAACCACTTTTCGCACTTGTGTTGGTACAGGAAACCACTTTTGCACTTGTATTAGTGTGGAAAAACCACTTTTCGCACTTGTGTTAGTGTTGAAAAACCACTTTTTGCACTTGTGTTAGTGTTGAAAAACCACTTTTCGCACTTGTGTTAGTGTTGAAAAACCATTTTTCGCACTTGTGATAGTGTTGAAAAACCACTTTTCGCACTTGTGTTAGTGTTGAAAAACCACTTTTCGCACTTGTGTTGCTTCAGGAAACCACTTTTGCACTTGTATTAGTGTGGAAAAAACACTTTTTGCACTTGTGATAGTGTTGAAAAACCACTTTTCGCACTTGTGTTAGTGTTGAAAAACGACTTTTCGCACTTGTGTTGGTGCAGGAAACCACTTTTGCACTTGTATTAGTGTGGAAAAAACACTTTTTGCACTTGTGATATTGTTGAAAAACCACTTTTCGCACTTGTGTTAGTGTTGAAAAACCACTTTTCGAACTTGTGTTGGTGCAGGAAACCACTTCTGCACTTGTATTAGTGTGGAAAAACCACTTTTTGCACTTGTGTTAGTGTTGAAAAACCACTTTTCGCACTTGTGTTAGTGTTGAAAAACCACTTTTCGCACTTGTGTTGGTGCAGGAAACCACTTTTGCACTTGTATTAGTGTGGAAAAAACACTTTTCGCACTTGTGTTAGTGTTGAAAAACCACTTTTCGCACTTGTGTTGGTGCAGGAAACCACTTTTGCACTTGTATTAGTGTGGAAAAAACACTTTTTGCACTTGTGTTAGTGTTGAAAAACCACTTTTCGCACTTGTGTTAGTGTTGAAAATCCACTTTTCCCACGTGTTGGTGCAGGAAACCACTTTTGCACTTGCATTAGTGTGGAAAAAACACTTTTTGCACTTGTGATAGTGTTGAAAAGCCACTTTTAGCACTTGTGTTAGTGTTGAAAAACCACTTTTCGCACTTGTGTTAGTGTTGAAAAACCACTTTTCGCACTTGTGTTGGTGCAGGAAACCAATTTTGCACTTGTATTAGTGTGGACAAAAACACTTTTCGCACTTGTGTTAGTGTTGAAAAACTGCTTTTCACACTTGTGTTAGTGTTGAAAATCCACTTTTCCCACTTGTGTTGGTGCAGGAAACCACTTTTGCACTTGTATTAGTGTGGAAAAAACACTTTTTGCACTTGTGATAGTGTTGAAAAACCACTTTTCGCACTTGTGTTAGTGTTGAAAAACCACTTTTTGCACTTGTGTTGGTGCAGGAAACCACTTTTGCACTTGTATTAGTGTGGAAAAACCACTTTTCGCACTTGTGTTAGTGTTGAAAAACCACTTTTCGCACTTGTGTTAGTGTTGAAAAACCACTTTTCGCACTTGTGTTGGTGCAGGAAACCACTTTTGCACTTGTATTAGTGTGGAAAAACCACTTTTCGCACTTGTGTTAGTGTTGAAAAACCACTTTTCGCACTTGTATTAGTGTGGAAACACCACTTTTTGCACTTGTGATAGTGTTGAAAAACCACTTTTTGCACTTGTGTTAGTGTTGAAAAACCAGTTTTTGCACTTGTGTTGGTGCAGGAAACCACTTTTGCACTTGTATTAGTGTGGAAAAGCACTTTTCGCACTTATGTTAGTGTTGAAAAACCACTTTTCGCACTTGTGTTGGTGCAGGAAACCACTTTTGCACTTGTATTAGTGTGGCAAAAACACTTTTTGCACTTGTGATAGTGTTGAAAAACCACTTTTCGCACTTGTGTTAGTGTTGAAAAAACACTTTTCGCACTTGTGTTGGTGCAGGAAACCACTTTTGCACTTGTATTAGTGTGGTAAAACCACTTTTTGCACTTGTGATAGTGTTGAAAAACGACTTTTCGCACTTGTGTTAGTGTTGAAAAACCACTTTTCGCACTTGTGTTGGTGCAGGAAACCACTTTTGCACTTGCATTAGTGTGGAAAAACCACTTTTCGCACTTGTGTTAGTGTTGAAAAACCACTTTTTGCACTTGTGTTAGTGTTGAAAAACCAGTTTTTGCACTTGTGTTGGTGCAGGAAACCACTTTTGCACTTGTATTAGTGTGGAAAAACCACTTTTCGCACTTGTGTTAGTGTTGAAAAACCACTTTTCGCACTTGTGTTGGTGCAGGAAACCACTTTTGCACTTGTATTAGTGTGGAAAAAACACTTTTTGCACTTGTGTTGGTGCAGGAAACCACTTTTGCACTTGTATTTGTGTGGAAAAAACACTTTTTGCACTTGTGATAGTGTTGAAAAACCACTTTTCGCACTTGTGTTAGTGTTGAAAAACCACTTTTCGCACTTGTGTTGGTACAGGAAACCACTTTTGCACTTGTATTAGTGTGGAAAAACCACTTTTCGCACTTGTGTTAGTGTTGAAAAACCACTTTTTGCACTTGTGTTAGTGTTGAAAAACCACTTTTCGCACTTGTGTTAGTGTTGAAAAACCATTTTTCCCACTTGTGATAGTGTTGAAAAACCACTTTTCGCACTTGTGTTAGTGTTGAAAAACCACTTTTCGCACTTGTGTTAGTGTTGAAAAACCACTTTTTGCACTTGTGTTACTGCAGGAAACCACTTTTGCACTTGTATTAGTGTGGAAAAAACACTTTTTGCACTTGTGATAGTGTTGAAAAACCACTTTTCGCACTTGTGTTAGTGTTGAAAAACCAATTTTAGCACTTGTGTTGGTGCAGGAAACCACTTTTGCACTTGTATTAGTGTGGCAAAAACACTTTTTGCACTTGTGATATTGTTGAAAAACCACTTTTCGCACTTGTGTTAGTGTTGAAAAACCACTTTTCGCACTTGTGTTGGTGCAGGAAACCACTTCTGCACTTGTATTAGTGTGGAAAAACCACTTTTCGCACTTGTGTTAGTGTTGAAAAACCACTTTTCGCACTTGTGTTAGTGTTGAAAAACCACTTTTCGCACTTGTGTTAGTGTTGAAAAACCATTTTTCGCACTTGTGATAGTGTTGAAAAACCACTTTTCGCACTTGTGTTAGTGTTGAAAAACCACTTTTCGCACTTGTGTTAGTGTTGAAAAACCACTTTTTGCACTTATGTTGCTGCAGGAAACCACTGTTGCACTTGTATTAGTGTGGAAAAAACACTTTTTGCACTTGTGATAGTGTTGAAAAACCACTTTTCGCACTTGTGTTAGTGTTGAAAAACCACTTTTCGCACTTGTGTTGGTGCAGGAAACCACTTTTGCACTTGTATTAGTGTGGAAAAAACACTTTTTGCACTTGTGATATTGTTGAAAAACCACTTTTCGCACTTGTGTTAGTGTTGAAAAACCACTTTTCGCACTTGTGTTGGTGCAGGAAACCACTTCTGCACTTGTATTAGTGTGGAAAAACCACTTTTCGCACTTGTGTTAGTGTTGAAAAACCACTTTTCGCACTTGTGTTAGTGTTGAAAAACCACTTTTTGCACTTGTATTAGTGTGGAAAAACCACTTTTTGCACTTGTGATTGTGTTGAAAAACCAATTTTTGCAGTTGTGTTAGTGTTGAAAAACCAGTTTTCGCACTTGTGTTGGTGCAGGAAACCACTTTTGCACTTGTATTAGTGTGGAAAAACCACTTTTCGCACTTGTGTTAGTGTTGAAAAACCACTTTTCGCACTTGTGTTAGTGTTGAAAAACCACTTTTCGCACTTGTGTTAGTGTTGAAAAACCACTTTTCGCACTTGTGTTGGTGCAGGAAACCACTTTTGCACTTGTATTAGTGTGGAAAAAACACTTTTTGCACTTGTGATAGTGTTGAAAAACCACTTTTCGCACTTGTGTTAGTGTTGAAAAACCACTTTTCGCACTTGTGTTAGTGTTGAAAATCCACTTTTCCCACGTGTTGGTGCAGGAAACCACTTTTGCACTTGCATTAGTGTGGAAAAAACACTTTTTGCACTTGTGATAGTGTTGAAAAGCCACTTTTCGCACTTGTGTTAGTGTTGAAAAACCACTTTTCGCACTTGTGTTAGTGTTGAAAAACCACTTTTCGCACTTGTGTTGGTGCAGGAAACCAATTTTGCACTTGTATTAGTGTGGACAAAAACACTTTTCGCACTTGTGTTAGTGTTGAAAAACTGCTTTTCACACTTGTGTTAGTGTTGAAAATCCACTTTTCCCACTTGTGTTGGTGCAGGAAACCACTTTTGCACTTGTATTAGTGTGGAAAAAACACTTTTTGCACTTGTGATAGTGTTGAAAAACCACTTTTCGCACTTGTGTTAGTGTTGAAAAACCACTTTTCGCACTTGTATTGGTGCAGGAAACCACTTTTGCACTTGTATTAGTGTGGAAAAACCACTTTTCGCACTTGTGTTAGTGTTGAAAAACCACTTTTCGCACTTGTGTTAGTGTTGAAAAACCACTTTTCGCACTTGTGTTGGTGCAGGAAACCACTTTTGCACTTGTATTAGTGTGGAAAAACCACTTTTCGCACTTGTGTTAGTGTTGAAAAACCACTTTTCGCACTTGTATTAGTGTGGAAACACCACTTTTTGCACTTGTGATAGTGTTGAAAAACCACTTTTTGCACTTGTGTTAGTGTTGAAAAACCAGTTTTTGCACTTGTGTTGGTGCAGGAAACCACTTTTGCACTTGTATTGGTGTGGAAAAACTACTTTTCGCACTTGTGTTAGTGTTGAAAAACCACTTTTTGCACTTGTGTTAGTGTTGAAAAACCACTTTTCGCACTTGTGTTGGTGCAGGAAACCACTTTTGCACTTGTATTAGTGTGGAAAAAACACTTTTTGCACTTGTGATAGTGTTGAAAAACCACTTTTCGCACTTGTGTTAGTGTTGAAAAACCACTTTTCGCACTTGTGTTGGTGCAGGAAACTACTTTTGCACTTGTATTAGTGTGGTAAAAACACTTTTTGCACTTGTGATAGTGTTGAAAACCCACTTTTCGCACTTGTGTTAGTGTTGAAAAACCACTTTATGCACTTGTGTTGGTGCAGGAAACCACTTTTGCACTTGCATTAGTGTGGAAAAACCACTTTTCGCACTTGTGTTAGTGTTGAAAAACCACTTTTTGCACTTGTGTTAGTGTTGAAAAACCAGTTTTTGCACTTGTGTTGGTGCAGGAAACCACTTTTGCACTTGTATTAGTGTGGAAAAACCACTTTTCGCACTTGTGTTAGTGTTGAAAAACCACTTTTCGCACTTGTGTTAGTGTTGAAAAACCACTTTTCGCACTTGTGTTGGTGCAGGAAACCACTTTTGCACTTGTATTAGTGTGGTAATAACACTTTTTGCACTTGTGATAGTGTTGAAAAACCACTTTTCGCACTTGTGTTAGTGTTGAAAAACCACTTTTTGCACTTGTGTTGGTGCAGGAAACCACTTTTGCACTTGCATTAGTGTGGAAAAACCACTTTTCGCACTTGTGTTAGTGTTGAAAAACCACTTTTTGCACTTGTGTTAGTGTTGAAAAACCACTTTTCGCACTTGTGTTGGGGCGGGAAACCACTTTTGCACTTGTATTATTGTGGAAAAAACACTTTTTGAACTTGTGATAGTGTTGAAAAACCACTTTTCGCACTTGTGTTATTGTTGAAAAACCACTTTTTGCACTAGTGGTGCAGGAAACCACTTTTGCACTTGTATTAGTGTGGAAAAACCACTTTTTGCACTTGTGTTAGTGTTGAAAAACCACTTTTCGCACTTGTGTTAGTGTTGAAAAACCACTTTTCGCACTTGTGTTGGTGCAGGAAACCACTTTTGCACTTGCATTAGTGTGGAAAAAACACTTTTTGCACTTGTGATAGTGTTGAAAAACCACTTTTCGCACTTGTGTTAGTGTTGAAAAACCACTTTTCGCACTTGTGTTGGTGCAGGAAACCACTTTTGCACTTGTATTAGTGTGCAAAAACCACTTTTCGCACTTGTGTTAGTGTTGAAAAACCACTTTTCGCACTGGTGTTGGTGAAGGAAACCACTTTTCGCACTTGTGTTAGTGTTGAAAAACCACTTTTTGCACTTGTGTTGGTGCAGGAAACCACTTTTGCACTTGTCTTAGTGTGGATAAAATACTTTTTGCACTTGTGATAGTGTTGAAAAACCACTTTTCGCAATTGTGTTAGTGTTGAAAAACCACTTTTCGCACTTGTGTTAGTGTTGAAAAACCACTTTTCACACTTGTGTTAGTGTTGAAAAACCACTTTTCGCACTTGTGTTAGTGTTGAAAATCCACATTTCCCACTTGTGTTGGTGCAGGAAACCACTTTTGCACTTGTATTAGTGTGGAAAAACCACTTTTCGCACTTGTGTTAGTGTTGAAAATCCACATTTCCCACTTGTGTTGGTGCAGGAAACCACTTTTGCACTTGTATTAGTGTGGAAAAACCACTTTTCGCACTTGTGTTAGTGTTGAAAAACCACTTTTCGCACTTGTATTAGTGTGGAAAAACCACTTTTCACACTTGTGTTAGTGTTGAAAAACCACTTTTCGCACTTGTGTTAGTGTTGAAAAACCACTTTTCGCACTTGTGTTGGTGCATGAAACCACTTTTGCACTTGTATTTGTGTGGAAAAAACACTTTTTGCACTTGTGATAGTGTTGAAAAACCACTTTTCGCACTTGTGTTAGTGTTGAAAAACCACTTTTCGCACTTGTGTTGGTGCAGGAAATCACATTTGCACTTGTATTAGTGTGGAAAAACCACTTTTCGCACTTGTGTTAGTGTTGAAAAACCACTTTTCCCACTTGTGTTGGTGCAGGAAACCACTTTTGCACTTGTATTAGTGTGGAAAAAACACTTTTTGCACTTGTGATAGTGTTGAAAAACCACTTTTTGCACTTGTGTTAGTGTTGAAAAACCACTTTTCGCACTTGTGTTGGTGCAGGAAACCACTTTTGCACATGTATTAGTGTGGAAAAACCACTTTTCGCACTTGTGTTAGTGTTGAAAAACCACTTTTCGCACTTGTGTTAGTGTTGAAAAACCACTTTTCGCACTTGTGTTGGTGCAGGAAACCACTTTTGCACTTGTATTAGTGTGGAAAAACCACTTTTCGCACTTGTGTTAGTGTTGAAAAACCACTTTTCGCACTTGTTTTAGTGTGGCAACACCACTTTTTGCACTTGTGATAGTGTTGAAAAACCACTTTTTGCACTTGTGTTAGTGTTGAAAAACCAGTTTTCGCACTTGTGTTAGTGTTGAAAAACCACTTTTCGCACTTGTGTGGTGCAGGAAACCACTTTTGCACTTGTATTAGTGTGGAAAAACCACTTTTCGCACTTGTGTTAGTGTTGAAAAACCACTTTTCACACTTGTGTTAGTGTTGAAAAACCACTTTTCGCACTTGTGTTGGTGCAGGAAACCACTTTTGCACTTGTATTAGTGTGGAAAAAACACTTTTTGCACTTGTGATAGTGTTGAAAAACCACTTTTCGCACTTGTGTTAGTGTTGATAAACCACTTTTTGCACTTGTGTTGGTGCAGGAAACCACTTTTGCACTTGCATTAGTGTGGAAAAACCACTTTTCGCACTTGTGTTAGTGTTGAAAAACCACTTTTTGCACTTGTGTTAGTGTTGAAAAACCACTTTTCGCACTTGTGTTGGGGCGGGAAACCACTTTTGCACTTGTATTAGTGTGGAAAAACACTTTTTGAACTTGTGATAGTGTTGAAAAACCACTTTTCGCACTTGTGTTAGTGTTGAAAAACCACTTTTCACACTTGTGTTAGTGTTGAAAAACCACTTTTCGCACTTGTGTTAGTGTTGAAAAACCACTTATCGCACTTGTGATAGTGTTGAAAAACCACTTTTCGCACTTGTGTTAGTGTTGAAAAACCACTTTTCGCACTTGTGGTAGTGTTGAAAAACCACTTTTCGCACTTGTGTTGGTGCAGGAAACCACTTTTGCACTTGTATTAGTGTGGAAAAAACACCTTTTGCACTTGTGATAGTGTTGAAAAACCACTTTTCGCACTTGTGTTAGTGTTGAAAAACCACTTTTCGCACTTGTGTTGGTGCAGGAAACCACTTTTGCACTTGTATTAGTGTGGAAAAAACACTTTTTGCACTTGTGATAGTGTTGAAAAACCACTTTTCGCACTTGTGTTAGTGTTGAAAAACCACTTTTCGCACTGTGTTGGTGCAGGAAACCACTTTTGCACTTGTATTAGTGTGGAAAAAACACTTTTTGCACTTGTGATAGTGTTGAAAAACCACTTTTCGCACTTGTGTTAGTGTTGAAAAACCACTTTTCGCACTTGTGTTGGTGCAGGAAACCACTTTTGCACTTGTATTAGTGTGCAAAAACCACTTTTCGCACTTGTGTTAGTGTTGAAAAACCACTTTTCGCACTGGTGTTGGTGAAGGAAACCACTTTTCGCACTTGTGTTAGTGTTGAAAAACCACTTTTTGCACTTGTGTTGGTGCAGGAAACCACTTTTGCACTTGTATTAGTGTGCAAAAACCACTTTTCGCACTTGTGTTAGTGTTGAAAAATCACTTTTCGCACTGGTGTTGGTGAAGGAAACCACTTTTCGCACTTGTGTTAGTGTTGAAAAACCACTCTTCACACTTGTGTTAGTATTGAAAAACCACTTTTCGCACTTGTGTTAGTGTTGAAAATCCACATTTCCCACTTGTGTTGGTGCAGGAAACCACTTTTGCACTTGTATTAGTGTGGAAAAACCACTTTTTGCACTTGTGTTAGTGTTGAAAATCCACATTTCCCACTTGTGTTGGTGCAGGAAACCACTTTTGCACTTGTATTAGTGTGGAAAAACCACTTTTCGCACTTGTGTTAGTGTTGAAAAACCACTTTTCGCACTTGTATTAGTGTGGAAAAACCACTTTTCACACTTGTGTTAGTGTTGAAAAACCACTTTTCGCACTTGTGTTAGTGTTGAAAAACCACTTTTCGCACTTGTGTTGGTGCAGGAAACCACTTTTGCACTTGTATTTGTGTGGAAAAAACACTTTTTGCACTTGTGATAGTGTTGAAAAACCACTTTTCGCACTTGTGTTAGTGTTGAAAAACCACTTTTCGCACTTGTGTTGGTGCAGGAAACCACTTTTGCACTTGTATTAGTGTGGAAAAACCACTTTTCGCACTTGTGTTAGTGTTGAAAAACCACTTTTCGCACTTGTGTTGGTGCAGGAAACCACTTTTGCACTTGTATTTGTGTGGAAAAAACACTTTTTGCACTTGTGATAGTGTTGAAAAACCACTTTTTGCACTTGTGTTAGTGATGAAAAACCACTTTTCGCACTTGTGTTGGTACAGGAAACCACTTTTGCACATGTATTAGTGTGGAAAAACCACTTTTCGCACTTGTGTTAGTGTTGAAAAACCACTTTTTGCACTTGTGTTAGTGTTGAAAAACCACTTTTCGCACTTGTGTTAGTGTTGAAAAACCATTTTTCGCACTTGTGATAGTGTTGAAAAACCACTTTTCGCACTTGTGTTAGTGTTGAAAAACCACTTTTCGCACTTGTGTTAGTGTTGAAAAACCACTTTTTGCACTTGTGTTGGTGCAGGAAACCACTTTTGCACTTGTATTAGTGTGGAAAAAACACTTTTTGCACTTGTGATAGTGTTGAAAAACCACTTTTCGCACTTGTGTTAGTGTTGAAAAACGACTTTTCGCACTTGTGTTGGTGCAGGAAACCACTTTTGCACTTGTATTAGTGTGGAAAAACCACTTTTCGCACTTGTGTTAGTGTTGAAAAAACACTTTTCGCACTTGTGTTGGTGCAGGAAACCACTTTTGCACTTGTATTTGTGTGGAAAAAACACTTTTTGCACTTGTGATAGTGTTGAAAAACCACTTTTCGCACTTGTGTTAGTGTTGAAAAACCACTTTTCGCACTTGTGTTGGTACAGGAAACCACTTTTGCACTTGTATTAGTGTGGAAAAACCACTTTTCGCACTTGTGTTAGTGTTGAAAAACCACTTTTTGCACTTGTGTTAGTGTTGAAAAACCACTTTTCGCACTTGTGTTAGTGTTGAAAAACCATTTTTCGCACTTGTGATAGTGTTGAAAAACCACTTTTCGCACTTGTGTTAGTGTTGAAAAACCACTTTTCGCACTTGTGTTGGTGTTGAAAAACTACTTTTTGCACTTGTGTTGCTTCAGGAAACCACTTTTGCACTTGTATTAGTGTGGAAAAAACACTTTTTGCACTTGTGATAGTGTTGAAAAACCACTTTTCGCACTTGTGTTAGTGTTGAAAAACCACTTTTTGCACTAGTGGTGCAGGAAACCACTTTTGCACTTGTATTAGTGTGGAAAAAACACTTTCTGCACTTGTGTTAATGTTGAAAAACCACTTTTCACACTTGTGTTAGTGTTGAAAAACCACTTTTCGCACTTGTGTTAGTGTTGAAAAACCACTTATCGCACTTGTGATAGTGTTGAAAAACCACTTTTCGCACTTGTGTTAGTGTTGAAAAACCACTTTTCGCACTTGTGTTAGTGTTGAAAAACCACTTTTCGCACTTGTGTTGGTGCAGGAAACCACTTTTGCACTTGTATTAGTGTGGAAAAACACCTTTTGCACTTGTGATAGTGTTGAAAAACCACTTTTCGCACTTGTGTTAGTGTTGAAAAACCACTTTTCGCACTTGTGTTGGTGCAGGAAACCACTTTTGCACTTGTATTAGTGTGGAAAAAACACTTTTTGCACTTGTGATAGTGTTGAAAAACCACTTTTCGCACTTGTGTTAGTGTTGAAAAACCACTTTTCGCACTGTGTTGGTGCAGGAAACCACTTTTGCACTTGTATTAGTGTGGAAAAAACACTTTTTGCACTTGTGATAGTGTTGAAAAACCACTTTTCGCACTTGTGTTAGTGTTGAAAAACCACTTTTCGCACTTGTGTTGGTGCAGGAAACCACATTTGCACTTGTATTAGTGTGCAAAAACCACTTTTCGCACTTGTGTTAGTGTTGAAAAACCACTTTTCGCACTGGTGTTGGTGAAGGAAACCACTTTTCGCACTTGTGTTAGTGTTGAAAAACCACTTTTTGCACTTGTGTTGGTGCAGGAAACCACTTTTGCACTTGTATTAGTGTGCAAAAACCACTTTTCGCACTTGTGTTAGTGTTGAAAAACCACTTTTCGCACTTGTATTAGTGTGGAAACACCACTTTTTGCACTTGTGATAGTGTTGAAAAACCACTTTTTGCACTTGTGTTAGTGTTGAAAAACCAGTTTTCGCACTTGTGTTAGTGTTGAAAAACCACTTTTCGCACTTGTGTGGTGCAGGAAACCACTTTTGCACTTGTATTAGTGTGGAAAAACCACTTTTCGCACTTGTGTTAGTGTTGAAAAACCACTTTTCACACTTGTGTTAGTGTTGAAAAACCACTTTTCGCACTTGTGTTGGTGCAGGAAACCACTTTTGCACTTGTATTAGTGTGGAAAAAACACTTTTTGCACTTGTGATAGTGTTGAAAAACCACTTTTCGCACTTGTGTTAGTGTTGATAAACCACTTTTTGCACTTGTGTTGGTGCAGGAAACCACTTTTGCACTTGCATTAGTGTGGAAAAACCTCTTTTCGCACTTGTGTTAGTGTTGAAAAACCACTTTTTGCACTTGTGTTAGTGTTGAAAAACCACTTTTCGCACTTGTGTTGGGGCGGGAAACCACTTTTGCACTTGTATTAGTGTGGAAAAACACTTTTTGAACTTGTGATAGTGTTGAAAAACCACTTTTCGCACTTGTGTTAGTGTTGAAAAACCACTTTTTGCACTAGTGGTGCAGGAAACCACTTTTGCACTTGTATTAGTGTGGAAAAAACACTTTTTGCCCTTGTGTTAGTGTTGAAAAACCACTTTTCACACTTGTGTTAGTGTTGAAAAACCACTTTTCGCACTTGTGTTAGTGTTGAAAAACCACTTATCGCACTTGTGATAGTGTTGAAAAACCACTTTTCGCACTTGTGTTAGTGTTGAAAAACCACTTTTCGCACTTGTGGTAGTGTTGAAAAACCACTTTTCGCACTTGTGTTGGTGCAGGAAACCACTTTTGCACTTGTATTAGTGTGGAAAAAACACCTTTTGCACTTGTGATAGTGTTGAAAAACCACTTTTCGCACTTGTGTTAGTGTTGAAAAACCACTTTTCGCACTTGTGTTGGTGCAGGAAACCACTTTTGCACTTGTATTAGTGTGGAAAAAACACTTTTTGCACTTGTGATAGTGTTGAAAAACCACTTTTCGCACTTGTGTTAGTGTTGAAAAACCACTTTTCGCACTGTGTTGGTGCAGGAAACCACTTTTGCACTTGTATTAGTGTGGAAAAAACACTTTTTGCACTTGTGATAGTGTTGAAAAACCACTTTTCGCACTTGTGTTAGTGTTGAAAAACCACTTTTCGCACTTGTGTTGGTGCAGGAAACCACTTTTGCACTTGTATTAGTGTGCAAAAACCACTTTTCGCACTTGTGTTAGTGTTGAAAAACCACTTTTCGCACTGGTGTTGGTGAAGGAAACCACTTTTCACACTTGTGTTAGTGTTGAAAAACCACTTTTTGCACTTGTGTTGGTGCAGGAAACCACTTTTGCACTTGTATTAGTGTGCAAAAACCACTTTTCGCACTTGTGTTAGTGTTGAAAAATCACTTTTCGCACTGGTGTTGGTGAAGGAAACCACTTTTCGCACTTGTGTTAGTGTTGAAAAACCACTCTTCACACTTGTGTTAGTATTGAAAAACCACTTTTCGCACTTGTGTTAGTGTTGAAAATCCACATTTCCCACTTGTGTTGGTGCAGGAAACCACTTTTGCACTTGTATTAGTGTGGAAAAACCACTTTTCGCACTTGTGTTAGTGTTGAAAATCCACATTTCCCACTTGTGTTGGTGCAGGAAACCACTTTTGCACTTGTATTAGTGTGGAAAAACCACTTTTCGCACTTGTGTTAGTGTTGAAAAACCACTTTTCGCACTTGTATTAGTGTGGAAAAACCACTTTTCACACTTGTGTTAGTGTTGAAAAACCACTTTTCGCACTTGTGTTAGTGTTGAAAAACCACTTTTCGCACTTGTGTTGGTGCAGGAAACCACTTTTGCACTTGTATTTGTGTGGAAAAAACACTTTTTGCACTTGTGATAGTGTTGAAAAACCACTTTTCGCACTTGTGTTAGTGTTGAAAAACCACTTTTCGCACTTGTGTTGGTGCAGGAAACCACTTTTGCACTTGTATTAGTGTGGAAAAACCACTTTTCGCACTTGTGTTAGTGTTGAAAAACCACTTTTCGCACTTGTGTTGGTGCAGGAAACCACTTTTGCACTTGTATTTGTGTGGAAAAAACACTTTTTGCACTTGTGATAGTGTTGAAAAACCACTTTTCGCACTTGTGTTAGTGTTGAAAAACCACTTTTCGCACATGTGTTGGTACAGGAAACCACTTTTGCACATGTATTAGTGTGGAAAAACCACTTTTCGCACTTGTGTTAGTGTTGAAAAACCACTTTTTGCACTTCTGTTAGTGTTGAAAAACCACTTTTCGCACTTGTGTTAGTGTTGAAAAACCATTTTTCGCACTTGTGATAGTGTTGAAAAACCACTTTTCGCACTTGTGTTAGTGTTGAAAAACCACTTTTCGCACTTGTGTTAGTGTTGAAAAACCACTTTTTGCACTTGTGTTGGTGCAGGAAACCACTTTTGCACTTGTATTAGTGTGGAAAAAACACTTTTTACCTTCGCAAAAGCGGAAGGTTATGTTTTGATCGCTGTGTATTTATTTGTATGTCTGTGTGTGTGTGTGTGTATGTTATTCGCATAACTCAAAAAGTATTCAACCGAATTGCATGAAATTTGGTGGGATGATTGGTTATTATACGGGACACATTTGATTAGATTTTGGGAGCAATCGGGTCAAAGGTCAGGGGGGTCACGACCTTGCAAAATGTGCGTTTTTTGTCATAACTCGGTCAATTCTTATCCGATTTGCATGAAATCAGCACCAAACTGTTCACTGTTCTGTTCCCTACACTCCCATGCCAAGTACAGAACAGTAGCTGCGGCGAAGGTATGCACTCTACCGAGTGCCCGTTCTAGTTGCACTTGTGATAGTGTTGAAAAACCACTTTTCGCACTTGTGTTAGTGTTGAAAAACGACTTTTCGCACTTGTGTTGGTGCAGGAAACCACTTTTGCACTTGTATTAGTGTGGAAAAACCACTTTTCGCACTTGTGTTAGTGTTGAAAAAACACTTTTCGCACTTGTGTTGGTGCAGGAAACCACTTTTGCACTTGTATTTGTGTGGAAAAAACACTTTTTGCACTTGTGATAGTGTTGAAAAACCACTTTTCGCACTTGTGTTAGTGTTGAAAAACCACTTTTCGCACTTGTGTTGGTACAGGAAACCACTTTTGCACTTGTATTAGTGTGGAAAAACCACTTTTCGCACTTGTGTTAGTGTTGAAAAACCACTTTTTGCACTTGTGTTAGTGTTGAAAAACCACTTTTCGCACTTGTGTTAGTGTTGAAAAACCATTTTTCGCACTTGTGATAGTGTTGAAAAACCACTTTTCGCACTTGTGTTAGTGTTGAAAAACCACTTTTCGCACTTGTGTTAGTGTTGAAAAACTACTTTTTGCACTTGTGTTGCTTCAGGAAACCACTTTTGCACTTGTATTAGTGTGGAAAAAACACTTTTTGCACTTGTGATAGTGTTGAAAAACCACTTTTCGCACTTGTGTTAGTGTTGAAAAACCACTTTTTGCACTAGTGGTGCAGGAAACCACTTTTGCACTTGTATTAGTGTGGAAAAAACACTTTTTGCACTTGTGTTAGTGTTGAAAAACCACTTTTCACACTTGTGTTAGTGTTGAAAAACCACTTTTCGCACTTGTGTTAGTGTTGAAAAACCACTTATCGCACTTGTGATAGTGTTGAAAAACCACTTTTCGCACTTGTGTTAGTGTTGAAAAACCACTTTTCGCACTTGTGTTAGTGTTGAAAAACCACTTTTCGCACTTGTGTTGGTGCAGGAAACCACTTTTGCACTTGTATTAGTGTGGAAAAAACACCTTTTGCACTTGTGATAGTGTTGAAAAACCACTTTTCACACTTGTGTTAGTGTTGAAAAACCACTTTTCGCACTTGTGTTGGTGCAGGAAACCACTTTTGCACTTGTATTAGTGTGGAAAAAACACTTTTTGCACTTGTGATAGTGTTGAAAAACCACTTTTCGCACTTGTGTTAGTGTTGAAAAACCACTTTTCGCACTGTGTTGGTGCAGGAAACCACTTTTGCACTTGTATTAGTGTGGAAAAAACACTTTTTGCACTTGTGATAGTGTTGAAAAACCACTTTTCGCACTTGTGTTAGTGTTGAAAAACCACTTTTCGCACTTGTGTTGGTGCAGGAAACCACTTTTGCACTTGTATTAGTGTGCAAAAACCACTTTTCGCACTTGTGTTAGTGTTCAAAAACCACTTTTCGCACTGGTGTTGGTGAAGGAAACCACTTTTCGCACTTGTGTTAGTGTTGAAAAACCACTTTTTGCACTTGTGTTGGTGCAGGAAACCACTTTTGCACTTGTATTAGTGTGCAAAAACCACTTTTCGCACTTGTGTTAGTGTTGAAAAATCACTTTTCGCACTGGTGTTGGTGAAGGAAACCACTTTTCGCACTTGTGTTAGTGTTGAAAAACCACTCTTCACACTTGTGTTAGTATTGAAAAACCACTTTTCGCACTTGTGTTAGTGTTGAAAATCCACATTTCCCACTTGTGTTGGTGCAGGAAACCACTTTTGCACTTGTATTAGTGTGGAAAAAACACTTTTTGCACTTGTGATAGTGTTGAAAAACCACTTTTCGCACTTGTGTTAGTGTTGAAAAACCACTTTTTGCACTAGTGGTGCAGGAAACCACTTTTGCACTTGTATTAGTGTGGAAAAAACACTTTTTGCACTTGTGTTAGTGTTGAAAAACCACTTTTCACACTTGTGTTAGTGTTGAAAAACCACTTTTCGCACTTGTGTTAGTGTTGAAAAACCACTTATCGCACTTGTGATAGTGTTGAAAAACCACTTTTCGCACTTGTGTTAGTGTTGAAAAACCACTTTTCGCACTTGTGTTAGTGTTGAAAAACCACTTTTCGCACTTGTGTTGGTGCAGGAAACCACTTTTGCACTTGTATTAGTGTGGAAAAAACACCTTTTGCACTTGTGATAGTGTTGAAAAACCACTTTTCACACTTGTGTTAGTGTTGAAAAACCACTTTTCGCACTTGTGTTGGTGCAGGAAACCACTTTTGCACTTGTATTAGTGTGGAAAAAACACTTTTTGCACTTGTGATAGTGTTGAAAAACCACTTTTCGCACTTGTGTTAGTGTTGAAAAACCACTTTTCGCACTGTGTTGGTGCAGGAAACCACTTTTGCACTTGTATTAGTGTGGAAAAAACACTTTTTGCACTTGTGATAGTGTTGAAAAACCACTTTTCGCACTTGTGTTAGTGTTGAAAAACCACTTTTCGCACTTGTGTTGGTGCAGGAAACCACTTTTGCACTTGTATTAGTGTGCAAAAACCACTTTTCGCACTTGTGTTAGTGTTCAAAAACCACTTTTCGCACTGGTGTTGGTGAAGGAAACCACTTTTCGCACTTGTGTTAGTGTTGAAAAACCACTTTTTGCACTTGTGTTGGTGCAGGAAACCACTTTTGCACTTGTATTAGTGTGCAAAAACCACTTTTCGCACTTGTGTTAGTGTTGAAAAATCACTTTTCGCACTGGTGTTGGTGAAGGAAACCACTTTTCGCACTTGTGTTAGTGTTGAAAAACCACTCTTCACACTTGTGTTAGTATTGAAAAACCACTTTTCGCACTTGTGTTAGTGTTGAAAATCCACATTTCCCACTTGTGTTGGTGCAGGAAACCACTTTTGCACTTGTATTAGTGTGGAAAAACCACTTTTCGCACTTGTGTTAGTGTTGAAAATCCACATTTCCCACTTGTGTTGGTGCAGGAAACCACTTTTGCACTTGTATTAGTGTGGAAAAACTACTTTTCGCACTTGTGTTAGTGTTGAAAAACCACTTTTCGCACTTGTATTCGTGTGGAAAAACCACTTTTCACACTTGTGTTAGTGTTGAAAAACCACTTTTTGCACTTGTGTTAGTGTTGAAAAACCACTTTTCGCACTTGTGTTGGTGCAGGAAACCACTTTTGCACTTGTATTTGTGTGGAAAAAACACTTTTTGCACTTGTGATAGTGTTGAAAAACCACTTTTCGCACTTGTGTTAGTGTTGAAAAACCACTTTTCGCACTTGTGTTGGTGCAGGAAACCACTTTTGCACTTGTATTAGTGTGGAAAACCACTTTTCGCACTTGTGTTAGTGTTGAAAAACCACTTTTCGCACTTGTGTTGGTGCAGGAAACCACTTTTGCACTTGTATTTGTGTGGAAAAAACACTTTTTGCACTTGTGATAGTGTTGAAAAACCACTTTTCGCACTTGTGTTAGTGTTGAAAAACCACTTTTCGCACTTGTGTTGGTACAGGAAACCACTTTTGCACATGTATTAGTGTGGAAAAAGCACTTTTCGCACTTGTGTTAGTGTTGAAAAACCACTTTTTGCACTTGTGTTAGTGTTGAAAAACCACTTTTCGCACTTGTGTTGGTGCAGGAAACCACTTTTGCACTTGTATTTGTGTGGAAAAAACACTTTTTGCACTTGTGATAGTGTTGAAAAACCACTTTTCGCACTTGTGTTAGTGTTGAAAAACCACTTTTCGCACTTGTGTTGGTGCAGGAAACCACTTTTGCACTTGTATTAGTGTGGAAAAACCACTTTTCGCACTTGTGTTAGTGTTGAAAAACCACTTTTCGCACTTGTGTTGGTGCAGGAAACCACTTTTGCACTTGTATTTGTGTGGAAAAAACACTTTTTGCACTTGTGATAGTGTTGAAAAACCACTTTTCGCACTTGTGTTAGTGTTGAAAAACCACTTTTCGCACTTGTGTTGGTACAGGAAACCACTTTTGCACATGTATTAGTGTGGAAAAACCACTTTTCGCACTTGTGTTAGTGTTGAAAAACCACTTTTTGCACTTCTGTTAGTGTTGAAAAACCACTTTTCGCACTTGTGTTAGTGTTGAAAAACCATTTTTCGCACTTGTGATAGTGTTGAAAAACCACTTTTCGCACTTGTGTTAGTGTTGAAAAACCACTTTTCGCACTTGTGTTAGTGTTGAAAAACCAGTTTTCGCACTTGTGTTGGTGCAGGAAACCACTTTTGCACTTGTATTAGTGTGCAAAAACCACTTTTCGCACTTGTGTTAGTGTTGAAAAATCACTTTTCGCACTGGTGTTGGTGAAGGAAACCACTTTTCGCACTTGTGTTAGTGTTGAAAAACCACTCTTCACACTTGTGTTAGTATTGAAAAACCACTTTTCGCACTTGTGTTAGTGTTGAAAATCCACATTTCCCACTTGTGTTGGTGCAGGAAACCACTTTTGCACTTGTATTAGTGTGGAAAAACCACTTTTCGCACTTGTGTTAGTGTTGAAAATCCACATTTCCCACTTGTGTTGGTGCAGGAAACCACTTTTGCACTTGTATTAGTGTGGAAAAACCACTTTTCGCACTTGTGTTAGTGTTGAAAAACCACTTTTCGCACTTGTATTAGTGTGGAAAAACCACTTTTCACACTTGTGTTAGTGTTGAAAAACCACTTTTCGCACTTGTGTTAGTGTTGAAAAACCACTTTTCGCACTTGTGTTGGTGCAGGAAACCACTTTTGCACTTGTATTTGTGTGGAAAAAACACTTTTTGCACTTGTGATAGTGTTGAAAAACCACTTTTCGCACTTGTGTTAGTGTTGAAAAACCACTTTTCGCACTTGTGTTGGTGCAGGAAACCACTTTTGCACTTGTATTAGTGTGGAAAAACCACTTTTCGCACTTGTGTTAGTGTTGAAAAACCACTTTTCGCACTTGTGTTGGTGCAGGAAACCACTTTTGCACTTGTATTTGTGTGGAAAAAACACTTTTTGCACTTGTGATAGTGTTGAAAAACCACTTTTCGCACTTGTGTTAGTGTTGAAAAACCACTTTTCGCACATGTGTTGGTACAGGAAACCACTTTTGCACATGTATTAGTGTGGAAAAACCACTTTTCGCACTTGTGTTAGTGTTGAAAAACCACTTTTTGCACTTCTGTTAGTGTTGAAAAACCACTTTTCGCACTTGTGTTAGTGTTGAAAAACCATTTTTCGCACTTGTGATAGTGTTGAAAAACCACTTTTCGCACTTGTGTTAGTGTTGAAAAACCACTTTTCGCACTTGTGTTAGTGTTGAAAAACCACTTTTTGCACTTGTGTTGGTGCAGGAAACCACTTTTGCACTTGTATTAGTGTGGAAAAAACACTTTTTACCTTCGCAAAAGCGGAAGGTTATGTTTTGATCGCTGTGTATTTATTTGTATGTCTGTGTGTGTGTGTGTGTATGTTATTCGCATAACTCAAAAAGTATTCAACCGAATTGCATGAAATTTGGTGGGATGATTGGTTATTATACGGGACACATTTGATTAGATTTTGGGAGCAATCGGGTCAAAGGTCAGGGGGGTCACGACCTTGCAAAATGTGCGTTTTTTGTCATAACTCGGTCAATTCTTATCCGATTTGCATGAAATCAGCACCAAACTGTTCACTGTTCTGTTCCCTACACTCCCATGCCAAGTACAGAACAGTAGCTGCGGCGAAGGTATGCACTCTACCGAGTGCCCGTTCTAGTTGCACTTGTGATAGTGTTGAAAAACCACTTTTCGCACTTGTGTTAGTGTTGAAAAACGACTTTTCGCACTTGTGTTGGTGCAGGAAACCACTTTTGCACTTGTATTAGTGTGGAAAAACCACTTTTCGCACTTGTGTTAGTGTTGAAAAAACACTTTTCGCACTTGTGTTGGTGTAGGAAACCACTTTTGCACTTGTATTTGTGTGGAAAAAACACTTTTTGCACTTGTGATAGTGTTGAAAAACCACTTTTCGCACTTGTGTTAGTGTTGAAAAACCACTTTTCGCACTTGTGTTGGTACAGGAAACCACTTTTGCACTTGTATTAGTGTGGAAAAACCACTTTTCGCACTTGTGTTAGTGTTGAAAAACCACTTTTTGCACTTGTGTTAGTGTTGAAAAACCACTTTTCGCACTTGTGTTAGTGTTGAAAAACCATTTTTCGCACTTGTGATAGTGTTGAAAAACCACTTTTCGCACTTGTGTTAGTGTTGAAAAACCACTTTTCGCACTTGTGTTAGTGTTGAAAAACTACTTTTTGCACTTGTGTTGCTTCAGGAAACCACTTTTGCACTTGTATTAGTGTGGAAAAAACACTTTTTGCACTTGTGATAGTGTTGAAAAACCACTTTTCGCACTTGTGTTAGTGTTGAAAAACCACTTTTTGCACTAGTGGTGCAGGAAACCACTTTTGCACTTGTATTAGTGTGGAAAAAACACTTTTTGCACTTGTGTTAGTGTTGAAAAACCACTTTTCACACTTGTGTTAGTGTTGAAAAACCACTTTTCGCACTTGTGTTAGTGTTGAAAAACCACTTATCGCACTTGTGATAGTGTTGAAAAACCACTTTTCGCACTTGTGTTAGTGTTGAAAAACCACTTTTCGCACTTGTGTTAGTGTTGAAAAACCACTTTTCGCACTTGTGTTGGTGCAGGAAACCACTTTTGCACTTGTATTAGTGTGGAAAAAACACCTTTTGCACTTGTGATAGTGTTGAAAAACCACTTTTCACACTTGTGTTAGTGTTGAAAAACCACTTTTCGCACTTGTGTTGGTGCAGGAAACCACTTTTGCACTTGTATTAGTGTGGAAAAAACACTTTTTGCACTTGTGATAGTGTTGAAAAACCACTTTTCGCAATTGTGTTAGTGTTGAAAAACCACTTTTCGCACTGTGTTGGTGCAGGAAACCACTTTTGCACTTGTATTAGTGTGGAAAAAACACTTTTTGCACTTGTGATAGTGTTGAAAAACCACTTTTCGCACTTGTGTTAGTGTTGAAAAACCACTTTTCGCACTTGTGTTGGTGCAGGAAACCACTTTTGCACTTGTATTAGTGTGCAAAAACCACTTTTCGCACTTGTGTTAGTGTTCAAAAACCACTTTTCGCACTGGTGTTGGTGAAGGAAACCACTTTTCGCACTTGTGTTAGTGTTGAAAAACCACTTTTTGCACTTGTGTTGGTGCAGGAAACCACTTTTGCACTTGTATTAGTGTGCAAAAACCACTTTTCGCACTTGTGTTAGTGTTGAAAAATCACTTTTCGCACTGGTGTTGGTGAAGGAAACCACTTTTCGCACTTGTGTTAGTGTTGAAAAACCACTCTTCACACTTGTGTTAGTATTGAAAAACCACTTTTCGCACTTGTGTTAGTGTTGAAAATCCACATTTCCCACTTGTGTTGGTGCAGGAAACCACTTTTGCACTTGTATTAGTGTGGAAAAACCACTTTTCGCACTTGTGTTAGTGTTGAAAATCCACATTTCCCACTTGTGTTGGTGCAGGAAACCACTTTTGCACTTGTATTAGTGTGGAAAAACTACTTTTCGCACTTGTGTTAGTGTTGAAAAACCACTTTTCGCACTTGTATTCGTGTGGAAAAACCACTTTTCACACTTGTGTTAGTGTTGAAAAACCACTTTTTGCACTTGTGTTAGTGTTGAAAAACCACTTTTCGCACTTGTGTTGGTGCAGGAAACCACTTTTGCACTTGTATTTGTGTGGAAAAAACACTTTTTGCACTTGTGATAGTGTTGAAAAACCACTTTTCGCACTTGTGTTAGTGTTGAAAAACCACTTTTCGCACTTGTGTTGGTGCAGGAAACCACTTTTGCACTTGTATTAGTGTGGAAAACCACTTTTCGCACTTGTGTTAGTGTTGAAAAACCACTTTTCGCACTTGTGTTGGTGCAGGAAACCACTTTTGCACTTGTATTTGTGTGGAAAAAACACTTTTTGCACTTGTGATAGTGTTGAAAAACCACTTTTCGCACTTGTGTTAGTGTTGAAAAACCACTTTTCGCACTTGTGTTGGTACAGGAAACCACTTTTGCACATGTATTAGTGTGGAAAAAGCACTTTTCGCACTTGTGTTAGTGTTGAAAAACCACTTTTTGCACTTGTGTTAGTGTTGAAAAACCACTTTTCGCACTTGTGTTGGTGCAGGAAACCACTTTTGCACTTGTATTTGTGTGGAAAAAACACTTTTTGCACTTGTGATAGTGTTGAAAAACCACTTTTCGCACTTGTGTTAGTGTTGAAAAACCACTTTTCGCACTTGTGTTGGTGCAGGAAACCACTTTTGCACTTGTATTAGTGTGGAAAAACCACTTTTCGCACTTGTGTTAGTGTTGAAAAACCACTTTTCGCACTTGTGTTGGTGCAGGAAACCACTTTTGCACTTGTATTTGTGTGGAAAAAACACTTTTTGCACTTGTGATAGTGTTGAAAAACCACTTTTCGCACTTGTGTTAGTGTTGAAAAACCACTTTTCGCACTTGTGTTGGTACAGGAAACCACTTTTGCACATGTATTAGTGTGGAAAAACCACTTTTCGCACTTGTGTTAGTGTTGAAAAACCACTTTTTGCACTTCTGTTAGTGTTGAAAAACCACTTTTCGCACTTGTGTTAGTGTTGAAAAACCATTTTTCGCACTTGTGATAGTGTTGAAAAACCACTTTTCGCACTTGTGTTAGTGTTGAAAAACCACTTTTCGCACTTGTGTTAGTGTTGAAAAACCACTTTTTGCACTTGTGTTGGTGCAGGAAACCACTTTTGCACTTGTATTAGTGTGGAAAAAACACTTTTTACCTTCGCAAAAGCGGAAGGTTATGTTTTGATCGCTGTGTATTTATTTGTATGTCTGTGTGTGTGTGTGTGTATGTTATTCGCATAACTCAAAAAGTATTCAACCGAATTGCATGAAATTTGGTGGGATGATTGGTTATTATACGGGACACATTTGATTAGATTTTGGGAGCAATCGGGTCAAAGGTCAGGGGGGTCACGACCTTGCAAAATGTGCGTTTTTTGTCATAACTCGGTCAATTCTTATCCGATTTGCATGAAATCAGCACCAAACTGTTCACTGTTCTGTTCCCTACACTCCCATGCCAAGTACAGAACAGTAGCTGCGGCGAAGGTATGCGCTCTACCGAGTGCCCGTTCTAGTTGCACTTGTGATAGTGTTGAAAAACCACTTTTCGCACTTGTGTTAGTGTTGAAAAACGACTTTTCGCACTTGTGTTGGTGCAGGAAACCACTTTTGCACTTGTATTAGTGTGGAAAAACCACTTTTCGCACTTGTGTTAGTGTTGAAAAAACACTTTTCGCACTTGTGTTGGTGCAGGAAACCACTTTTGCACTTGTATTTGTGTGGAAAAAACACTTTTTGCACTTGTGATAGTGTTGAAAAACCACTTTTCGCACTTGTGTTAGTGTTGAAAAACCACTTTTCGCACTTGTGTTGGTACAGGAAACCACTTTTGCACTTGTATTAGTGTGGAAAAACCACTTTTCGCACTTGTGTTAGTGTTGAAAAACCACTTTTTGCACTTGTGTTAGTGTTGAAAAACCACTTTTCGCACTTGTGTTAGTGTTGAAAAACCATTTTTCGCACTTGTGATAGTGTTGAAAAACCACTTTTCGCACTTGTGTTAGTGTTGAAAAACCACTTTTCACACTTGTGTTAGTGTTGAAAAACTACTTTTTGCACTTGTGTTGCTTCAGGAAACCACTTTTGCACTTGTATTAGTGTGGAAAAAACACTTTTTGCACTTGTGATAGTGTTGAAAAACCACTTTTCGCACTTGTGTTAGTGTTGAAAAACCACTTTTTGCACTAGTGGTGCAGGAAACCACTTTTGCACTTGTATTAGTGTGGAAAAAACACTTTTTGCACTTGTGTTAGTGTTGAAAAACCACTTTTCACACTTGTGTTAGTGTTGAAAAACCACTTTTCGCACTTGTGTTAGTGTTGAAAAACCACTTATCGCACTTGTGATAGTGTTGAAAAACCACTTTTCGCACTTGTGTTAGTGTTGAAAAACCACTTTTCGCACTTGTGTTAGTGTTGAAAAACCACTTTTCGCACTTGTGTTGGTGCAGGAAACCACTTTTGCACTTGTATTAGTGTGGAAAAAACACCTTTTGCACTTGTGATAGTGTTGAAAAACCACTTTTCACACTTGTGTTAGTGTTGAAAAACCACTTTTCGCACTTGTGTTGGTGCAGGAAACCACTTTTGCACTTGTATTAGTGTGGAAAAAACACTTTTTGCACTTGTGATAGTGTTGAAAAACCACTTTTCGCACTTGTGTTAGTGTTGAAAAACCACTTTTCGCACTGTGTTGGTGCAGGAAACCACTTTTGCACTTGTATTAGTGTGGAAAAAACACTTTTTGCACTTGTGATAGTGTTGAAAAACCACTTTTCGCACTTGTGTTAGTGTTGAAAAACCACTTTTCGCACTTGTGTTGGTGCAGGAAACCACTTTTGCACTTGTATTAGTGTGCAAAAACCACTTTTCGCACTTGTGTTAGTGTTGAAAAACCACTTTTCGCACTGGTGTTGGTGAAGGAAACCACTTTTCGCACTTGTGTTAGTGTTGAAAAACCACTTTTTGCACTTGTGTTGGTGCAGGAAACCACTTTTGCACTTGTATTAGTGTGCAAAAACCACTTTTCGCACTTGTGTTAGTGTTGAAAAATCACTTTTCGCACTGGTGTTGGTGAAGGAAACCACTTTTCGCACTTGTGTTAGTGTTGAAAAACCACTCTTCACACTTGTGTTAGTATTGAAAAACCACTTTTCGCACTTGTGTTAGTGTTGAAAAACCACTTTTCGCACTTGTATTCGTGTGGAAAAACCACTTTTCACACTTGTGTTAGTGTTGAAAAACCACTTTTTGCACTTGTGTTAGTGTTGAAAAACCACTTTTCGCACTTGTGTTGGTGCAGGAAACCACTTTTGCACTTGTATTTGTGTGGAAAAAACACTTTTTGCACTTGTGATAGTGTTGAAAAACCACTTTTCGCACTTGTGTTAGTGTTGAAAAACCACTTTTCGCACTTGTGTTGGTGCAGGAAACCACTTTTGCACTTGTATTAGTGTGGAAAACCACTTTTCGCACTTGTGTTAGTGTTGAAAAACCACTTTTCGCACTTGTGTTGGTGCAGGAAACCACTTTTGCACTTGTATTTGTGTGGAAAAAACACTTTTTGCACTTGTGATAGTGTTGAAAAACCACTTTTCGCACTTGTGTTAGTGTTGAAAAACCACTTTTCGCACTTGTGTTGGTACAGGAAACCACTTTTGCACATGTATTAGTGTGGAAAAACCACTTTTCGCACTTGTGTTAGTGTTGAAAAACCACTTTTTGCACTTGTGTTAGTGTTGAAAAACCACTTTTCGCACTTGTGTTAGTGTTGAAAAACCATTTTTCGCACTTGTGATAGTGTTGAAAAACCACTTTTCGCACTTATGTTAGTGTTGAAAAACCACTTTTCGCACTTGTGTTAGTGTTGAAAAACCACTTTTTGCACTTGTGTTGGTGCAGGAAACCACTTTTGCACTTGTATTAGTGTGGAAAAAACACTTTTTGCACTTGTGATAGTGTTGAAAAACCACTTTTCGCACTTGTGTTAGTGTTGAAAAACGACTTTTCGCACTTGTGTTGGTGCAGGAAACCACTTTTGCACTTGTATTAGTGTGGAAAAACCACTTTTCGCACTTGTGTTAGTGTTGAAAAAACACTTTTCACACTTGTGTTGGTGCAGGAAACCACTTTTGCACTTGTATTTGTGTGGAAAAAACACTTTTTGCACTTGTGATAGTGTTGAAAAACCACTTTTCGCACTTGTGTTAGTGTTGAAAAACCACTTTTCGCACTTGTGTTGGTACAGGAAACCACTTTTGCACTTGTATTAGTGTGGAAAAACCACTTTTCGCACTTGTGTTAGTGTTGAAAAACCACTTTTTGCACTTGTGTTAGTGTTGAAAAACCACTTTTCGCACTTGTGTTAGTGTTGAAAAACCATTTTTCGCACTTGTGATAGTGTTGAAAAACCACTTTTCGCACTTGTGTTAGTGTTGAAAAAACACTTTTCGCACTTGTGTTGCTTCAGGAAACCACTTTTGCACTTGTATTAGTGTGGAAAAAACACTTTTTGCACTTGTGATAGTGTTGAAAAACCACTTTTCGCACTTGTGTTAGTGTTGAAAAACGACTTTTCGCACTTGTGTTGGTGCAGGAAACCACTTTTGCACTTGTATTAGTGTGGAAAAAACACTTTTTGCACTTGTGATATTGTTGAAAAACCACTTTTCGCACTTGTGTTAGTGTTGAAAAACCACTTTTCGAACTTGTGTTGGTGCAGGAAACCACTTTTGCACTTGTATTAGTGTGGAAAACCACTTTTCGCACTTGTGTTAGTGTTGAAAAACCACTTTTCGCACTTGTGTTGGTGCAGGAAACCACTTTTGCACTTGTATTTGTGTGGAAAAAACACTTTTTGCACTTGTGATAGTGTTGAAAAACCACTTTTCGCACTTGTGTTAGTGTTGAAAAACCACTTTTCGCACTTGTGTTGGTACAGGAAACCACTTTTGCACATGTATTAGTGTGGAAAAACCACTTTTCGCACTTGTGTTAGTGTTGAAAAACCACTTTTTGCACTTGTGTTAGTGTTGAAAAACCACTTTTCGCACTTGTGTTGGTGCAGGAAACCACTTTTGCACTTGTATTTGTGTGGAAAAAACACTTTTTGCACTTGTGATAGTATTGAAAAACCACTTTTCGCACTTGTGTTAATGTTGAAAAACCACTTTTCGCACTTGTGTTGGTGCAGGAAACCACTTTTGCACTTGTATTAGTGTGGAAAAACCACTTTTCGCACTTGTGTTAGTGTTGAAAAACCACTTTTCGCACTTGTGTTGGTGCAGGAAACCACTTTTGCACTTGTATTTGTGTGGAAAAAACACTTTTTGCACTTGTGATAGTGTTGAAAAACCACTTTTCGCACTTGTGTTAGTGTTGAAAAACCACTTTTCGCACTTGTGTTGGTACAGGAAACCACTTTTGCACATGTATTAGTGTGGAAAAACCACTTTTCGCACTTGTGTTAGTGTTGAAAAACCACTTTTTGCACTTCTGTTAGTGTTGAAAAACCACTTTTCGCACTTGTGTTAGTGTTGAAAAACCATTTTTCGCACTTGTGATAGTGTTGAAAAACCACTTTTCGCACTTGTGTTAGTGTTGAAAAACCACTTTTCGCACTTGTGTTAGTGTTGAAAAACCACTTTTTGCACTTGTGTTGGTGCAGGAAACCACTTTTGCACTTGTATTAGTGTGGAAAAAACACTTTTTACCTTCGCAAAAGCGGAAGGTTATGTTTTGATCGCTGTGTATTTATTTGTATGTCTGTGTGTGTGTGTGTGTATGTTATTCGCATAACTCAAAAAGTATTCAACCGAATTGCATGAAATTTGGTGGGATGATTGGTTATTATACGGGACACATTTGATTAGATTTTGGGAGCAATCGGGTCAAAGGTCAGGGGGGTCACGACCTTGCAAAATGTGCGTTTTTTGTCATAACTCGGTCAATTCTTATCCGATTTGCATGAAATCAGCACCAAACTGTTCACTGTTCTGTTCCCTACACTCCCATGCCAAGTACAGAACAGTAGCTGCGGCGAAGGTATGCGCTCTACCGAGTGCCCGTTCTAGTTGCACTTGTGATAGTGTTGAAAAACCACTTTTCGCACTTGTGTTAGTGTTGAAAAACGACTTTTCGCACTTGTGTTGGTGCAGGAAACCACTTTTGCACTTGTATTAGTGTGGAAAAAACCCTTTTCGCACTTGTGTTAGTGTTGAAAAAACACTTTTCGCACTTGTGTTGGTGCAGGAAACCACTTTTGCACTTGTATTTGTGTGGAAAAAACACTTTTTGCACTTGTGATAGTGTTGAAAAACCACTTTTCGCACTTGTGTTAGTGTTGAAAAACCACTTTTCGCACTTGTGTTGGTACAGGAAACCACTTTTGCACTTGTATTAGTGTGGAAAAACCACTTTTCGCACTTGTGTTAGTGTTGAAAAACCACTTTTTGCACTTGTGTTAGTGTTGAAAAACCACTTTTCGCACTTGTGTTAGTGTTGAAAAACCATTTTTCGCACTTGTGATAGTGTTGAAAAACCACTTTTCGCACTTGTGTTAGTGTTGAAAAACCACTTTTCGCACTTGTGTTAGTGTTGAAAAACTACTTTTTGCACTTGTGTTGCTTCAGGAAACCACTTTTGCACTTGTATTAGTGTGGAAAAAACACTTTTTGCACTTGTGATAGTGTTGAAAAACCACTTTTCGCACTTGTGTTAGTGTTGAAAAACCACTTTTTGCACTAGTGGTGCAGGAAACCACTTTTGCACTTGTATTAGTGTGGAAAAAACACTTTTTGCACTTGTGTTAGTGTTGAAAAACCACTTTTCACACTTGTGTTAGTGTTGAAAAACCACTTTTCGCACTTGTGTTAGTGTTGAAAAACCACTTATCGCACTTGTGATAGTGTTGAAAAACCACTTTTCGCACTTGTGTTAGTGTTGAAAAACCACTTTTCGCACTTGTGTTAGTGTTGAAAAACCACTTTTCGCACTTGTGTTAGTGTTGAAAAACCACTTTTCGCACTTGTGTTGGTGCAGGAAACCACTTTTGCACTTGTATTAGTGTGGAAAAAACACCTTTTGCACTTGTGATAGTGTTGAAAAACCACTTTTTACACTTGTGTTAGTGTTGAAAAACCACTTTTCGCACTTGTGTTGGTGCAGGAAACCACTTTTGCACTTGTATTAGTGTGGAAAAAACACTTTTTGCACTTGTGATAGTGTTGAAAAACCACTTTTCGCACTTGTGTTAGTGTTGAAAAACCACTTTTCGCACTGTGTTGGTGCAGGAAACCACTTTTGCACTTGTATTAGTGTGGAAAAAACACTTTTTGCACTTGTGATAGTGTTGAAAAACCACTTTTCGCACTTGTGTTAGTGTTGAAAAACCACTTTTCGCACTTGTGTTGGTGCAGGAAACCACTTTTGCACTTGTATTAGTGTGCAAAAACCACTTTTCGCACTTGTGTTAGTGTTGAAAAACCACTTTTCGCACTGGTGTTGGTGAAGGAAACCACTTTTCGCACTTGTGTTAGTGTTGAAAAACCACTTTTTGCACTTGTGTTGGTGCAGGAAACCACTTTTGCACTTGTATTAGTGTGCAAAAACCACTTTTCGCACTTGTGTTAGTGTTGAAAAATCACTTTTCGCACTGGTGTTGGTGAAGGAAACCACTTTTCGCACTTGTGTTAGTGTTGAAAAACCACTCTTCACACTTGTGTTAGTATTGAAAAACCACTTTTCGCACTTGTGTTAGTGTTGAAAATCCACATTTCCCACTTGTGTTGGTGCAGGAAACCACTTTTGCACTTGTATTAGTGTGGAAAAACCACTTTTCGCACTTGTGTTAGTGTTGAAAATCCACATTTCCCACTTGTGTTGGTGCAGGAAACCACTTTTGCACTTGTATTAGTGTGGAAAAACCACTTTTTGCACTTGTGTTAGTGTTGAAAAACCACTTTTCGCACTTGTATTCGTGTGGAAAAACCACTTTTCACACTTGTGTTAGTGTTGAAAAACCACTTTTTGCACTTGTGTTAGTGTTGAAAAACCACTTTTCGCACTTGTGTTGGTGCAGGAAACCACTTTTGCACTTGTATTTGTGTGGAAAAAACACTTTTTGCACTTGTGATAGTGTTGAAAAACCACTTTTCGCACTTGTGTTAGTGTTGAAAAACCACTTTTCGCACTTGTGTTGGTGCAGGAAACCACTTTTGCACTTGTATTAGTGTGGAAAACCACTTTTCGCACTTGTGTTAGTGTTGAAAAACCACTTTTCGCACTTGTGTTGGTGCAGGAAACCACTTTTGCACTTGTATTTGTGTGGAAAAAACACTTTTTGCACTTGTGATAGTGTTGAAAAACCACTTTTCGCACTTGTGTTAGTGTTGAAAAACCACTTTTCGCACTTGTGTTGGTACAGGAAACCACTTTTGCACATGTATTAGTGTGGAAAAACCACTTTTCGCACTTGTGTTAGTGTTGAAAAACCACTTTTTGCACTTGTGTTAGTGTTGAAAAACCACTTTTCGCACTTGTGTTAGTGTTGAAAAACCATTTTTCGCACTTGTGATAGTGTTGAAAAACCACTTTTCGCACTTATGTTAGTGTTGAAAAACCACTTTTCGCACTTGTGTTAGTGTTGAAAAACCACTTTTTGCACTTGTGTTGGTGCAGGAAACCACTTTTGCACTTGTATTTGAGTAGTGTAATAATGTTGCTTCTGGGACACCTCCGTTTAACATGTGAAATCCCTATCTAATGTCATTTACCCCCTTGTCTTTTTCAAAAATCATAAACACCTCTATTTCTCCCACCCTCATCTTTATGAACCTTTTGTCTGTAGTACCTATCCTTAATGTTGTTCATTAGACCACTCAAACACTACAAATATTTGTTTTCTCTTATAGACCTATCATCCTTCTTCTACATATCATCTGGCAGATTAATCTTTGACCCACTCAAACATTGACCCATTCACTTCCATATTAATTCTTTCCCTCCCTCATTGCCCCTAAACACCTATATTTCTCTCACCCTGTTCTTTACGAACCTTCTAACCTTTTGACATGTTATCCTTATTCATTAGACCACTTAAACACCTGTGATCCTTCTGACCTCATGGACCTTTTAACCTTTTACTCTTAATATCATCTGGTGAATATAACCCACTCAAACAACGACCCTACAAATATTTGTTTATGCGTGGGAAATAATTTAATTCTCCTACAACTCTCTTCACCATCTAATATATTAACAAAAAATATGTTTGAGTTTGGTTCTTTATTAAGATATTTTAACTGAGCTAAGATAAAATGGTAAACCTCCCTCAATGTTCTTGCTTGAGCGCCTCCAGTGCCACATACCA
The DNA here is from genome assembly GCF_964187855.1 of Myxine glutinosa. Taxonomy (NCBI): domain Eukaryota; kingdom Metazoa; phylum Chordata; class Myxini; order Myxiniformes; family Myxinidae; genus Myxine; species Myxine glutinosa. The sequence continues at coordinate 24,566 of NW_027616799.1, read as the reverse complement.
TTTTTTGGTAAGCTCCGCCCACTTTTTGGTAAACCACGCCCATTTTTTACTAAGCCCCGCCCACTTTTTGTTAAGCAACGCCCACTTTTTACTAAGCCCCGCCCACTTTTGCTAAGCTCCTCCCACTTTTGCTAAGTCCCACCCACTTTATAAACTCTTCAGCATTGTATCATTTCCAGGTAATACATTACATCATTTTCAGGGAATTTCCATCACATCATTTCCAGTTAAGACACGCCCAGGGAATTTCCACAGGAAGACACACCCAGTCCTTATAAAAGGCACCGACCACACAGGCTTTTTCAAACACGCTTTCTGCTTCACTTGAGAATGGACTACTATGCCGAAATGGAATGGGATAACTTTGCTATTCCATGGAGTCCTACTACCTGTGTAGAACTCAACCTTCAGATTGATGAACTGGACTCGAACCTCTTATCAATGGAGGTAAGTTTGTTTATTTATTTATTTAATTTTTTTTTTTTTTTTTTTTTTTTTTTTTTTAAGATGAGACTCGTGTAAGAGTTAACAAAGTTTATTTTAATATTCATAGAGCTTGATTTATACAAATAAAAAATATTGTATTAAATTAATACATTGTTATTTTCTTTCACAGGAAATTGTATCTGAGATACGAAATGAAAATTCTGCTTTTAACACAACTTGGGATGAAGTTATTTTTTTGTTTGAAGACATTTTGAACAACCAAGACCCCCAGAACGAGTTCTACCTTGATGACCCAGCCAAAGAGTTATACCTTGGAGATCCACAAAATCCTGAAAAAGAGTTTTACCATGATGATACTTGTTGTGAGTTATCAAAACAAAACCCACTGAACAAGTTCTACCTTGATGAGCCAGAATACAAGTCATACATTGGAGACCCACAAATTTCTGAAAATTGGGAAAGGAGAGTTCTCCCTGATGGTCCGCAGTTATACTATGTGAGACACATCATAGAAACCCTAAAAAATTGGGCAAGGAGAGTTCTCCCTGATGGTCCGCAGTTATACTATGTGAGACACATCATAGAAACCCTAAAAAATTGGGCAAGGAGAGTTCTCCCTGATGGTCCGCAGTTATACTATGTGAGACACATCATAGAAACCCTAAAAAATTGGGCAAGGAGAGTTCTCCCTGATGGTCCGCAGTTATACTATGTGAGACACATCATAGAAACCCTAAAAAATTGGGCAAGGAGAGTTCTCCCTGATGGTCCGCAGTTATACTATGTGAGACACATCATAGAAACCCTAAAAAATTGGGCAAGGAGAGTTCTCCCTGATGGTCCGCAGTTATACTATGTGAGACACATCATAGAAACCCTAAAAAATTGTGAAATGGGAATTCTCCCTGATGGTCCGCAGTTATACTATGTGAGACACATCATAGAAACCCTAAAAAATTGGGAAAGGGAAGTTTTCCCTGATGGTCCGCAGTTATACTATGTGAGACTTATCACGGAAACCCCCAATATTTCTGAAAATTGTGGTTTTACCTTGGGGACTTGGAAAGATGGTTATATTTTTGGAGACTCGGAATGGGGGTTTTGTTTTGATGACTCGGAATGTGATACCTATCTTGGAGGCTCAACAGGAATGTGGTTATACCTTGGGAACTTGGAAAGTTGGTTTTATTTTGGAGACTCTACCTGTGGGGTTCCTCTTGGAGACTCTTTGGATTCTAAAGCAATGAACAATGTTCTTTATTTAATGACGCTTGATTTAAGCAATATCAAGAAAGTTCGAGGAAGAAAATGCTGGAAAATTCTTTCTTCCCATTTCTACTTCTTCAAACTTAAAAGCCTTGAAAGACAGAATTGGAGGAAGAGGAAAAAAAAAAAAGAAATACGTATTTAAAAAAGAAGAAAAGAAAGATTATGTTAGGGTTTGGGTGGGATTTTGAATGTGAGGGTTAGGGATGGGGTTGGGTTAGGGTTGGGATTTTGAATGTGAGGGTTAGGGTTGGGGTTGGGTTAGGGATGGGGTTGGGTTAGGGATGGGGTTGGGTTAGGGATGGGTTGGGTTAGGGTTGGGATTTTGAATGTGAGGGTTAGGGTTGGGGTTGGGTTAGGGATGGGATTGGGTTAGGGTTGGGATTTTGAATGTGAGGGTTAGGGATGGGTTGGGTTAGGGATGGGGTTGGGTTAGGGATGGGGTTGGGTTAGGGTTGGGGTTGGGTTAGGGATGGGGTTGGGTTAGGGATGGGGTTGGGTTAGGGATGGGGTTGGGTTAGGGATGGGGTTGGGTTAGGGATGGGGTTGGGTTAGGGATGGGTTGGGTTAGGGATGGGTTTGGGTTAGGGATGGGGTTGGGTTAGGGCTTGGGTTGGGTTAGGGTTTGTATATTATTATGACTCACTCGCACATACACACACACACAAAAGTTAAGCCCCAACTAAAAAGTTGTGGGATTCTGTGTTTGGGGTTCACAGATTTAAAAACGTATCCCCATTATACACACACAAAAGTTAAGCCCCAACTAAAAAGTTGTGGGATTCTGTGTTTGGGGTTCACAGATTTAAAAACGTATCCCCATTATACACACACAAAAGTTAAGCCCCAACTAAAAGGTTGTGGGATTCTGTGTTTGGGGTTCACAGATTTAAAAACGTATCCCCATTATACACACACAAAAGTTAAGCCCCAACTAAAAAGTTGTGGGATTCTGTGTTTGGGGTTCACAGATTTAAAAACGTATCCCCATTATACACACACAAAAGTTAAGCCCCAACTAAAAAGTTGTGGGATTCTGTGTTTGGGGTTCACAGATTTAAAAACGTATCCCCATTATACACACACAAAAGTTAAGCCCCAACTAAAAAGTTGTGGGATTCTGTGTTTGGGGTTCACAGATTTAAAAACGTATCCCCATTATACACACACAAAAGTTAAGCCCCAACTAAAAAGTTGTGGGATTCTGTGTTTGGGGTTCACAGATTTAAAAACGTATCCCCATTACATTTTATTTATTTATTTATTATTTTCAAGGGTATTATATGCTTACTTGTGTTTTTTGTAATTCTTGTGAGTAAAATGAACCCAAGATTTCTTCTCCATTTAAATCATATAATTTGTAGGTCCAAGGGACTGTATCCATTACATCAATGATTTTAAATAATTCACGAGTCCATTTTTGTGTATAACCTTTCTCAAAATGACTTTTCCATTTGTATATTCTTACAATATCACCAACTTTAAACTTGGGCTTTCTCAAATTAATCTCCTTTTCATATTCTAATTTTGTAAATGTTTCTGATGGTTTTGATTGTGTTGATGAATGAACTGTATTATTGTAATTATCTACAATATCCTGAATTAAATACACCCATTTTTGAGAACCGAGTTGTGTGAATTTTTTATATAATTTCTCTTTTAAAGTACGATTAAAACGCTCAATAACAACTGCCTTTCCTTCATTAAAGGTGCTGTATAATTTAATACCCTTCCCCTTAAGAAATTTCATGAATATTTTGTTATAGAACTCTGTTCCCTCATCAGTCCATAACTTCTTTGGTTTCCTTTTATCCCGATCAAATATTAGCTTAAAGGCTAACATTAAAGTATCACCCCTTTTATTTTTTAAAGGGACAACCCAGGCAAATCTACTCCTCAAATCAATAACGGTTAAAGCATACCTGTATCCCCTGTCATTATTCAATTCAATTAAATCAGCGGACCATATGTGGTCAGTGTATTTAGAATAAACCTTCCTTCTTTTAAACTTTGTGATTATAGGTTTGTGTAATTCTTCAGCCAAAAGCTCCTCAGTCTTGATGACATCATTAGAGCCTAATAGTTTTTTGAGGAATAACCAAGACCAAGTTTCAATTTAGCATTTATCAAATTTCTCACAATAAACCTATCAACTTTCTCTCTCAACGTTGGATTTTGTATCAAAGACAAATTATACAACATTTCGCTGTCGGCTTTATGTTTTTCAGTCAACGTAGTGGTTTTCCCATAAGCAATATCATGCTTCATACACACTTCGTCAACCCTATTTGTAGGTTTAGACCAAGGTTTAGGATTGTCAGCCTCATCTAATCTTTTATCCAAGTTTGTTCCTGGACCACAGAAAGAATACCCTGGAAGGTGTAATTCCCCTGGAATTCCAGTTGTTGTAAATTTACTTCCTGACAGAAACTTTTGTATGTCTCCTCCTCTTTTAGGAGAGATGAATTGGCACTTTTTAGAGCCACATACTTGACATATTCCTTTTTGATAAACTCTATTATTTTTAGCTTTAACATAAGAGATATTTTTAGATTTAGTTTTCTTTTTACATTTGAGACAATAACTCATATTTATTTATCAGAAAAATTCCGACAGAGTATCAAAACCTTTTTGGTTTTCAACATATACATTTCAATCTTTATTTTTAAAACATAAAGAATCCTAAGGAATGCCTTCACTCTCTCCTCCATTTATTTACAAATAAAAACTAACTAAAGTCAATGACACCAACATCATCAATCACATAATCTTTTCCTTCTTCTTCTTCTTCTTCTTCACCACTTTCTCGTTTAAATCTCCTCCCTGAAATTGAAGACATTGACGTTCTTATTTTTGAAACCATTATCTTCATAAGAGTTGTTAATTCTTTAATTTCCTCTTCGGTGCGTTGAGATTGATTTATTTGCTTTAATACACTCAATCTTTTATGAATCTCAATGATTTCCATCTTTTTATATTTTTCCTCCCTCTCTCTTTGCTCCCTCTCCTCCTCCTCCATTTTCTCCCTCTCCTCCTTCTCCTTTTTCTCCCTTTTCTCCCTTTCCTCCTTCTCCCTTTTCTCCCTTTCCTCCTTCTCATTTTTCTCCCTCTCCTCCTTCTCCTCCTTTTTCTCCCTCTCCTCCTTCTCCTCCCTCTCCCTTTCCTCCTTCTCCTTTTTCTCTCTTTCCTCCTTCTCTTCTTCAACTCCTTCCTCATCCCTTGCTACCCTTGAGTTTGAACCCCAAAGAATATTATACATATACTCATCTGGATTTTGAGATATTCTTGTATCTATAATTATTTTTCTCATAATAGGATACCAATAAGATTTGTTGACGATTTCTAAAAGAGTTTTATATTTCATAACTTTGAGAAGTTCATTTTTATTTAATATTTTAAACAAGTCTCTATTTGTGGGTTTAACAATATCAGTATAAGGCCAGTTTTTAATGACAAAATTCCCATGTATATGCTCCAAATCATAAGGTATGTAATACCGAGCACCCTTTTCTTGTAGGTATCCTTGAATACAAAAATTATAATTCTCTTGTAGTCTTCTTCCTGCCATTTATGTATCAGAAATATATGTGAGATTAATATTATGACAGGTAATACCACCCCATCTTCCCACTACCAAATCGGTTTGTATTCCTCGGCTTTCTATCCTTATCTCATTACCTTCCTTCTTTGTCATGCGAACCATCGCTATACTATCATATATTTTTCTTTTCTTAAAATCACGTATTTGTTGTTTACTAATTGTACTTCCACATAAATCCTTATCCTCACCAAGTGGATAATATTCTTCTTTACGAGACTGATTTAAATCATGTAGGTCTTCTATGTTTATTGAAAAAGACCAATTATACCCTAAATCAGGCATATCATACCCCCATTTATTAATTCGCATATTAACTAAATGTCCTTCTTTATAAAATTCAATTGTAAGCAGGTAGTTAAATTCAATGAGGAAAGGTGTATGGTCAGTATAACCAGGTGTTGTGGTTGTAAATTTTACTTCTTTCACAAAACGTGCTGTTTTCTTTAAAAATATATATTGTGATAAATCACTTAATCTAATTAAGTCATTCGCATCTGTAGGGTTTGGATAATTGATTAATTTATAAGTATTCTTCATATTAATATTTTTACTTACACTATATTTTTGTCGTTCAGCCTGTGCCTTTGTATAATAATTTGATAAATCAATATCCTGAGAGGATTTTCCAAAGATAGAACCATCTTTTCCAACATAAGTCATTTATATTAGATTAAAAATGATATCATAAAAATTTTCATTATTGTTGAGTTGAAATAATACATATAAACATAATTGACCACAACATTTAGAATTAATTTCTTGAACTTGAAATGTTTGATAAACACCATTCTGTAAGAATTGTATTACTTCAACAGGTGGTGGCATACCATAACTATCAAAATAATATTTATCCTGACTATTATGAATACAAACCCAATGAGAACCATTCTGTGTGTCTAAATTCATAATAATATTCTTTGTATTCTTATTTATATGTATTAATTCATCTCTCATACAGATTACCACATTATCAATTTTTAGTGTTTTACAATACTTGGCTAGTTCTATATTTGACGTTGTATTCTTTCCAAATTGTTTAAACCATTTATCCATTTATTTATGAGAAAGATACAATCCATTACCCCGTTTAGTTAGTTTAACACCCGCTTGAGCGATAGAGGAAAGCATATCACCAACCAACAATCTAGCTTTATCAGGTAGACTTTCAAGTTTTTGAGCAAAATCTACAATTACACCACTTCCACTAATTTGTTTCTCCAACTCCTTGTTATGTCTTTCCAATTCTTTTTGAGCTTTTAGTTGTGCCTTCCTTTCGTTAGCAGTTTTTACCGCTGCTGAAATACCACCAGTCAATGCTCCCGCCGCACTTAAACCAGCAAATAAAGGAATTAGAAACGGGAGAAATCCTCCTCTTGACTCGTCTATTGAATATTTCTTTAACATAGGTTTCGTCATTTTAATTTTAAGTGATCCAACATCATTTAGTGTTTTTACTTGTGTGTGTGTGAGTAAAACATCAATTCTTACAGCTCCTTTTCTTTGAATTGTATTAACATTAATAATACAAGGCTTTTGATTTTGAATACAAGATGTTAATTTATTAAGATTGATTTGATTAACATATACCCCTACCATTTATTTATGAGAAAAAACCTATGTGATATTAATCATAACACCATTATCTGTATTAATCTGTAATTCTGTTTCCTCCAAAAGCAAACAATAAGCATCAACTTCTTCATTCTCCCCTCTTTCAATGTATAGAGAAGTATCCACTCGATTAGACTTTATAGTTTCCTTTTGAGAACTCAGGTCAATTGCGTAGATTGTATATAAACCTTTAAATGCAACCATATCCAAAATAGGATCATTATTACCATTACTTTCACACACTTTTTGGTAGGACTTGTAGGCTTCCGCATAATCATTTTTTTCCCAATCAATTTCCAATCTATCTCGCGGATAAAATGTGCCATCAAGAGAAACCCGAAGTTGTTTCACCTTAGCATTATCACTCAGCGCATTATTCTTATTAGTACCCTCCTCTCCATCTGGTTTTTTAAAAATGAGCCATAGGTATCGTGGCTTTCCTTCAAGAACACCCAAATTCCAAGTGTAGGTAGTGTGTTCCAGTTTAACGTGTTGACATCTTCTTTTAAGGTATGATACATTTAGCGGTTTCTTTGAGTTAAGTCTTCTATTTAACATCTCCTCCGTTTTAAGATTAGGAGTATATTCATTGATATACCAACACAAATCATTAATAACAAATTTATTATTGTCGCCAAAAGCATTTTCAGCCCCAAAAAGCAATCTATTTACATTATCATTCCTTTGTAGTTGAAATCTAATTTTAAGACCATACAAAACTTTATCATAATCACAAAATCCAAATATACCTTTAAGAGGTACTGCTACGGTAAAACTATTCTCAGCTTTTGCGTCATCATTATACATTGACTTCCTTTGACTATAACCAGGGTCTGTGTTTGTTCCCGTTGACATATCAGGAATAAAGCCTTCAACAGCTCCCTTACCCATTCTATCACCAAACGAATATAGTGTAAATTTCATCATTTCAGATGTAGCAGAGACATAATCAACCGCTTCAACCTCTTGTGTTCCAATATACAGGCGAACACTGTCAAACATTTTCCAGAAGAAATCATTTACGAGTGTAGCATTAGTATTATTCGCAGCCTTAGTGAATTTAAATTTACACAGCAAGAAACTATCAGCTATATTCAAGTAAGTTTGTTGATTATTTATTTCAAAACTTTTTGTTCCGTTTGAATTCCAGTCGGTTCCTGTAATAGCATTTACCTTAAAATAGTCTTCCTTTTTAGTAGAGTTTGAAATGATAATCGTATCATCCAAATCATAGATACTATCAATCGCTTCCATACTTGTATTTATATAGTATTAAAATTGTTGAAACCCTGACCCAAGTATTTTAATGATTTTTTGTCGTTCTTGTGAAGATAGTTGAGTTTTACCTTTTTTAATTTCTTTGATTGCTTGTAATTTATGGGACTCCTTTTGAGCATCTTTTATACTCTTTACAACACCTGCTACATTTCCCATGAGAGAAGCAGTTGAACCAATTAGGTCTTTATGTTTAAGAATGGTTGAACCAATACCCATTAGAGTATCAATTATCCCATCTCCTTTATTTCGAAATTGATGACCCACACCCCGTTGTCTCTTAGGTTTATAGTATCCTTTACCCACATACCTTGTATAGTCTGGTGAAAGGAACATGCCCTCCCCTGTAATTATTTTATATTTTCCCAACTCGTGTTTTCTTACAATAACCATTATTTATTTATTGAAAAACTTCACGTAGGTGAATTCTGATGGATATAATTTCATCATTAAAGGATATCATACGATTATCTTGGTCGGTTATCCTAAAATTTACTCTGTATATGGTTTTTCCTGACACAGGTAAATAGACAAGATTTTTTGGTTCCATATTAAATTTATAACCAATCGGGGTTGAGTATGCACTGAATGAAAATATTGTATTTGTTCTTATTCCATCGTTATAAGCACCATCAATCAAATCACAATGAATTAATACTGAATTTATACCGGAGGATATTTGGATAACATTATCACTGTAAAACGTCCCGTTATTTTCAATCTTTTTTGAAGAGAAACCCAATAGCTCTCTGAACGAATTTTCAATCGTGAAATCAACTTTATAATTATTTTTCAGTTTAATAGTTGATTTTGAAGTGTGTGTTTGAATATCTATTACAATATTTTTTGGTTCATCACCTTTTTCTTTCATAAGGCGAGAGACTTCTGAAGATATTTGAGAAATCTCGTAAGCTCCAGGTGAAACAGTTATAGTTTTGTAGGCAGTGCCTGGATTATAACTAAACTTGTTGTTTTTCTCTGTGATATTAAAAAGGGTATTGTAAGTTTCCATTGACAACAAAGATGCCTCATATGAGGTAAGGGGGTCAAGTTGTAGTGGGTAAGGGAATGAAGCTGTGTAATCGCTCGTTGTGAAATTAAAACTAAGAATTGTGCTTCTCATCTTATTTAATATCTAATAAAATATCTTTGTATTGACATTTATTAATTATTTTCATGTTCATCAACTGATCTAAAATGGCTGAGGATTCATTAAAACAATTGTTGTTTCCAGCCTTCTTACTACCTAATAACAATAATAGCCTATTAACTAATTGTGATGGGTCATTTGGAAGAAAACTAACACCCGAACCAAGCTTACTTAAAGCATCAATAATATGTTTCTCCTTCTCATTCTTCTTACTTTTACCAGCAACAGAAACTCCATAATCAAGTGTATTTAACAACTCAATATATAACCTATCTTCCTCTCTTTCCATATCAAGTGGTTCCTCAAAATATTTTGAACCGCTGAATCCGGGGTTTGTTAGAAGAAACATTAATCTTGGAGTTAATTTAACATTTGGTTGAGTAGAACTCAAGAACATCAATTCATCATTAAATATCAATACCTTTTCTTCCACAAGATGAAACACTGCTGGTTCTTCTGTTGGAATGAGACCTGCTCTGGTTTTTGAACCCGCAGAATATTCATTGTTTTGAAGAGCTTCCACAACATAATTAGGGGGTTGATTTACCTGCTCAAGTTTCCGAAATAATCCCTCGTCATCATATTCTAATTCACCAAGTTCTTGTTTTGTTATCTGACTAAAATCTTTGAGCATTTGAAGTTTTTTCGGAGTAAATTCTACCGTGGGAACTGTAGGGTGTTGAGTTTTCAAAAGTGGTTTAAAGAATTTCTCTTGTTTTCTTTCAAAGGCTTCTTCACCAGTTAGTTTCTGTCTCCGTTTCTTCTTTATCTCTTCCTGTTGTTTAACAACTTTTGAAACTAATTGTTGATGTTCCTTAAACTTTCTTTCTCTTTCTTCAGTATTCATTTTCTGTATTTATTTATTGAAAAATATCATTTAGTATCTCATCTTGTTTCACAACAATATATTTATATTTTCCAATCGTGTGTTTCATATAATTTTCAAATTCTTTTTTACTACATAACGTAGAGCAATTATCTCTCCAAAAATTATTTACATCTATTGAATTTAACTTAAATAAAATAAAAGTATTGGCATTGTTTCTTATTGAGCGTCGAGGGAGTTGAAAATATGATTGACTAAGATATATACAATTACAAGAAGAATGTCTCCCTCTTGTATAGTAGCTATCCATTACTGTTTGGTTTCTCTCATTAACACAATCATCAAAGATGACAAGGTTCTTTTTTGATTTATCTAAATCTTGAGGTGAAGGTATATCATCCGTATTATCACTGAGAATACAAGTTATGGGTTTCGATTTTGATTTCTGTGTATCACAAAATAATTGTATTATATCATCAATATTATAATCATTTAGTTTGTTTTGAAGTTTAAATAAACCGATAATGTCTTCCTTTTTAAGACCCGCATTAAAACCCTGTGAGAGTAGTTGATACTCGGGTTGAAAACTTGACTTTGTAAAAATTATTAAATTATCATAATCTAAAAAATTAGAACCAAGGAGCATCTTTAAAAGTAAACAGGTTTTTCCACATCCGCTTGAACCAACTATTAGACATCTCAATGAATTTGGAATGTTTTTATGGTTATTAAATTTTATCTTATTTTCCCAAACGGGTAAAAAATCATTCATTTATATATTTGGAAAACAAGTTATCCAACTTTTTTTGAGCTATTTGAGAAACTCTATATTTTATCCTGAGTTCGGGTTTAATTTCAAAATAATCCATTATTTTATTTATATAGTATCTTGTATTAACATTTCCATTAAAATTATTTTGAATAATAAATATCATTAAACCCTTATACATTTCCTCAATACAATTAGTCTCTTCCCTTGAAAGAAATGGTGTATTATCATCACAATACTTAACATTCATCTCTCTTATTAATCTTGTAAAGTAATTCATTTTTGGTTCTAATTTAAAAGAGTTATATATTTTTTTATATTTCTTATTATCATTAATTAAAATTAAATCACAGAAAATACATTGTTTATATGAATCCTCATCATTAAGCCCCACTCTATCACAAGCCGGACAATTCTCTAATTTATCATATGGAGAGTCTGGAAATTCTAAATATCCTTCAGAACTTATCATATTTATGTGGTAAATTTTTACTTAAACTAAACGCAAGTTTATTCATTAATAAATACAATGTTTCAAAGCACAAAAGACAAATTTCAATCAATCTCTACTTCGGTGGAAGATATAGAAAAATATGTCAAAGATGTTAAATTGAACAAAGATAAATATGGAAATTTTTGGGTAAAACCAGTTATGGAAAATAACATGAGCCCCTCTATTTCATTTAAAGGAAGAGCTCTAACTATACCTGGAAAGACATCCATTAAAGTAAATCTAACAAAAGTTTCTCCTCTACTCCTGGCAATTTATTCAAAGCTTGAAAAAGTGATTGACCACGATACTTTGAAAAAGAATGATAAGACCATTAATAATTCTAGAGGAGACATTTGTATTTTCTTTAATAATCCAAAGGGTGTAGATCTAAGTAAAATGAATGATGTTAATATTTCTGGTGAAATGTCATTTCGTTCTATGATAGTTAGAGATTATTTAAAGATAACTTTTGATATAAAAATTGTAGAGATTGAATCTGTTAATGAAAGAAAGTATATAGATATTGATGGGAATATTTTTCTTGCTAATTAAATATGAGTCAATACAGCAGTGAAGATTTTACTATTTCATTGAACTCAGACGATAGTGATGATAGTATTTCATTGAACTTGGACGATGGTGATGATAGTATTTCATTGAACACAGATGATAGTTATGATACTAATAGTTTGTGCTCAAATGATAGTTATGAGAGTAGCTTTATTGATGACTCTGAGTATGATTCTGAGTATTCATGTGATAGTTATGACTTAGATGATTCTGAGTGAAAAAGTGTTTTAGTTTAAGCACAGCGATATATATAAAACGGAGCTGTAAAGCTCAAAAGTGTTTTATTTTAAGCACAGTGATATATATAAAACACCACGTTTTCTCACGCTATAAATATGGTTTATTGTGATACTTGCGAGAAGGAAGTAAAATATTATAAACAACATATTCTCACCGCAAAACATACATACAACATTTTAAACAAACTTTCCCCTCTTCCACCTGAAACAAAACACTGTTCTACATGTAATAAAAATATCCTCAAGAAAGGCTTCAAAATACATCTTAAAACAAATCTACATTTATCAAATTTTATCACAACTAAAAACTCTGATGGAGCATTCAAAGGACATATTAAAATAAGAGTCTTTAACTTCAAACCTCCTGAACCAGAGTCTATAGTTGATGCTGTAGAAATAGTTAAACCTGCTGTTCAAACGTTGATTGAAAAAACACTAAAGGAAATGAAACCACTTAAATTTTATATGGGAGTAAAATTAGAAATGACAAAGGATGAAGGAGTTATAGATGCACCATACATGAGAACTGAGCCACACTTTATATCTTCATATCAAGATTTTAAAACATCAGGAGTCTATGATGAACTTATTAAACAAGAGCAAGATGTGGATAATTCAATCGTAGGAAGTGGATTCAATATAGGAAAAATTATTTACATAGACATTCATATTCTTAAATCAGATCCTCTAAAAGCTTCTTCTTACATTGATTTACCCAGTGTTATCAAAAATAGAAAAGCAGTTATCAATATCAAAAATAAAGACAATAAATGTTTTCTCTGGTCTATTTTAGCACACTTACATCCTCCACATTTTCATGATGAAAGAGTATCTCATTATAAAAAATATGAGAATACATTAAATACGAAAGATCTAAAGTTTCCGATGACTTTAAATGATATTCCTAAATTTGAAAAGATGAATAATTTATCAGTTAATGTTTATGGTCTAACAGAAACAAACAACATTCAGGTTTTAAAGCTTTCTGACAATTGTAAACAAACTCATATTAATCTTCTATATTTTAATTCAGACGAAAATTCACATTATACATACATCAAAGATATTGCTAAATTAATAAAACCACAAGTCTGTAAGAGAACAAATAAAATATATATTTGTTTGCGTTGTCTTAACTTCTTCAATTCACAAGAAAGATTAGATAAACATTCAAATTATTGTGGCGAACATAAATCAACGGTAATCAATATGCCTAAAGAAGGCTCAAAGATCACATTCAAAGATGAAAATAAAAAGATCAAACATCCATTTGTTATATATGCTGATTTTGAAAGTATTTTAGAAAAAATTGATACTGCTTCTCAAGATCCAAAAGAATCATACACAAATAAATATCAAAAACATACTCCTTGTGGTTTTTGTTATTATATCAAATCATCCGTTGGTGATAAATATAACAAGTTAGAGATGTATAGAGGCTCAAATACCCCAGAGGAGTTTGTGAAACGACTAGAAAAAGACTGTGTTCGATTAACCAAGATAATGAGAGAAACCAATAAACCAATGTCCTTAACAAGTAAAGAAAAAAGGGAATTTATAAAAAACAATGTCTGTCATATTTGTGAGGAGAAAATTGGTAAAGGTCTAAAGGTTAGAGACCATTGTCATCTCACTGGTAAATATAGAGGTCCGGCTCATCAAAGTTGTAATATTAATTATCAACTCCCCTCTTTCATTCCTGTCTTTCTTCATAACAACGCTCATTATGATACACATCTATTTATCAAGGAACTCTCAAAGACTTCTGGAAGTATCTCAGCAATTCCAAACACGGATCAGAAATACATTTCATTCACAAAAACAATTCACACATCTCCTATTACTCATATCAGATTTCTTGATACATTTAAATTCATGGCAAGTCCATTGGTTAACTTGGTTCAAAATCTAAAAGAGTTTCCATGTCTTTCAGAGTATTTTTTAGATAAAGATTTTCTAACACAAAAGGGAATTTACCCCTATGACTATATGGACTCATTTGAGAGATTCAATGAAACACAACTTCCTTCAAAAGAAAATTTCTATAACAAATTAAATAATAGTCATATATCTGATAAAGATTATGTACACGCACAAAATGTTTGGGAAAAATATAACATCAAGAATCTTGGCGAGTATCACGATTTGTATCTCAAAACTGATGTGCTTTTATTGGCCGATGTATTTGAAGCCTTTAGATCTGTTTGTCGCACTGGATATGGATTGGATCCTGCTCACTACTACACAGCACCTGGATTGGCCTGGAGTGCGATGTTGAAAATGACAAAACAAGATTTGGATTTGATAACCGATGTTGATATGCTTTTGATGATTGAAAAGGCAAAAAGAGGTGGAATTTCACAAGTCTGCTCGAGTAGATACGCAAAAGCAAATAACAAATATCTTCCAAATTATGATCCAACGAAAGAGAGTTCTTACTTGATGTACTATGACGCGAACAACCTGTATGGCTGGGCAATGTCTCAGGCTCTTCCTTATGGAAAACTTAGATGGGTAAAGGAAAAAGACTACAAAAACGTTTTACAAGATGTATGTATCTCTACACAAAAAGAATTGGATGAAGAAAAAGTTGGTTATTATTTTGAAATTGATTTAAAATATCCAGAGGAACTCCATAACCTACACAAAGATCTCCCATTTGCTTGTGAGAAAGAAAGTCCAAAGAAAGAATGGTTGAGTGATTATCAACGATCGTTTGATATAGGTGAATCAACAGAAAAATTACTTACTACATTATATAACAAGAAAAATTATGTTCTACACCAAAGAAATTTGCGACAATATTTATCAAAAGGTCTAAGAGTAGAGAAGATCCATAGGGTTCTAAAGTTCAATCAAAGTCATTGGTTAAAGGGGTACATTGATTTTAATACACAAAGAAGAACAGAGTCAAAAACAGATTTTGAGAAAGACTTTTATAAATTGATGAATAATGCGGTCTTTGGTAAGACTATGGAGAATGTGAGGAAAAGACAAAATATCAGACTATCAACATCTTGGGAACAAGCATCAAAATTAATTAATAGACCGAGTTTTACTCGAGCTGAGGTCTTTACTGAGAACTTTTGTGCGATCCATTTGATTAAAGAGAGTATTGAAATGAACAAACCTATTTATATTGGAACAACAATTCTTGATTTATCAAAGTCATTAATGTATGATTACTTTTATAATAACTTGAGGAAGAAATATCAAAATGATGTTAATCTACTTTATATGGATACAGATAGTTTTATTTTGAAAATTAATACCAACGATGTTTATTCAGACATGAAAAGAGACATTAATATCTATGACACGAGTAATTACAGTCCAGAGAGTGAGTTGTTCTCTTCTAAAAATAAAAAGGTGATTGGAAAGTTCAAGGATGAATTAGGAGGAAATGTTATGAGTGAATTTGTGGGATTGAGGTCAAAGGCTTATGCTTATAAATACATTGTGAATAACGTTGAAAAGACTGATAAGAAGTTAAAAGGTGTAAAGAAAAATGTTATTAAAGAAACAATAAACTTTAAGGATTATTATAACTGTTTAACAACAAAGAAAGAAGAGTTTAGAAAGATTAATGGAATAAGAAGTTATAAACATCAATTATATTCAGAAGAGATAAATAAGAAAGCATTGGGGGCTTTTGATGATAAGAGGTTTATTTTAGAAAATGGAATTGATAGTCTCCCTTATGGTTATATAAGTATATAAGTGATAAGATATATATATAAGTGATAAGATATATATAAGTGATAAGATATACATAAGTGATAAGATATATATAAGTGATAAGTTATATATAAGTGATAAGTTAAAAAGGGGGGGGGTTGGGGATTTTAACGGGCTACCGCCGCCTTTTTTACTATTATATAAATGATAGAACCAAGTATCAACCAGACTAAAGAGTGGAGGTGTAATCAACCTTGGTATATAAATGGAAAACATAATGAATGTGAAAAATATCAAATAGGTATAATTGAAAAGGCAACTGGTAAAAAAGTTCACAAAACAAATAAGAGAATTAATTTAAATACCGGTGAATTGGGTAAAAAAGATGGAAATATTTTTGAGTGGACGGAAAACTTTGATGGTTGTCAGGAAAATATATACTTTAATTTAAAAATGGTATGTGGCACTGGAGGCGCTCAAGCAAGAACATTGAGGGAGGTTTACCATTTTATCTTAGCTCAGTTAAAATATCTTAATAAAGAACCAAACTCAAACATATTTTTTGTTAATATATTAGATGGTGAAGAGAGTTGTAGGAGAATTAAATTATTTCCCACGCATAAACAAATATTTGTAGGGTCGTTGTTTGAGTGGGTTATATTCACCAGATGATATTAAGAGTAAAAGGTTAAAAGGTCCATGAGGTCAGAAGGATCACAGGTGTTTAAGTGGTCTAATGAATAAGGATAACATGTCAAAAGGTTAGAAGGTTCGTAAAGAACAGGGTGAGAGAAATATAGGTGTTTAGGGGCAATGAGGGAGGGAAAGAATTAATATGGAAGTGAATGGGTCAATGTTTGAGTGGGTCAAAGATTAATCTGCCAGATGATATGTAGAAGAAGGATGATAGGTCTATAAGAGAAAACAAATATTTGTAGTGTTTGAGTGGTCTAATGAACAACATTAAGGATAGGTACTACAGACAAAAGGTTCATAAAGATGAGGGTGGGAGAAATAGAGGTGTTTATGATTTTTGAAAAAGACAAGGGGGTAAATGACATTAGATAGGGATTTCACATGTTAAACGGAGGTGTCCCAGAAGCAACATTATTACACTACTTATTTGTGTGGAAAAAACACTTTTTGCACTTGTGATAGTGTTGAAAAACCACTTTTCGCACTTGTGTTAGTGTTGAAAAACGACTTTTCGCACTTGTGTTGGTGCAGGAAACCACTTTTGCACTTGTATTAGTGTGGAAAAACCACTTTTCGCACTTGTGTTAGTGTTGAAAAAACACTTTTCGCACTTGTGTTGGTGCAGGAAACCACTTTTGCACTTGTATTTGTGTGGAAAAAACACTTTTTGCACTTGTGATAGTGTTGAAAAACCACTTTTCGCACTTGTGTTAGTGTTGAAAAACCACTTTTCGCACTTGTGTTGGTACAGGAAACCACTTTTGCACTTGTATTAGTGTGGAAAAACCACTTTTCGCACTTGTGTTAGTGTTGAAAAACCACTTTTTGCACTTGTGTTAGTGTTGAAAAACCACTTTTCGCACTTGTGTTAGTGTTGAAAAACCATTTTTCGCACTTGTGATAGTGTTGAAAAACCACTTTTCGCACTTGTGTTAGTGTTGAAAAAACACTTTTCGCACTTGTGTTGCTTCAGGAAACCACTTTTGCACTTGTATTAGTGTGGAAAAAGCACTTTTTGCACTTGTGATAGTGTTGAAAAACCACTTTTCGCACTTGTGTTAGTGTTGAAAAACGACTTTTCGCACTTGTGTTGGTGCAGGAAACCTCTTTTGCACTTGTATTAGTGTGGAAAAAACACTTTTTGCACTTGTGATATTGTTGAAAAACCACTTTTCGCACTTGTGTTAGTGTTGAAAAACCACTTTTCGAACTTGTGTTGGTGCAGGAAACCACTTCTGCACTTGTATTAGTGTGGAAAAACCACTTTTTGCACTTGTGTTAGTGTTGAAAAACCACTTTTCGCACTTGTGTTAGTGTTGAAAAACCACTTTTCGCACTTGTGTTGGTGCAGGAAACCACTTTTGCACTTGTATTAGTGTGGAAAAAACACTTTTCGCACTTGTGTTAGTGTTGAAAAACCACTTTTCGCACTTGTGTTGGTGCAGGAAACCACTTTTGCACTTGTATTAGTGTGGAAAAAACACTTTTTGCACTTGTGTTAGTGTTGAAAAACCACTTTTCGCACTTGTGTTAGTGTTGAAAATCCACTTTTCCCACGTGTTGGTGCAGGAAACCACTTTTGCACTTGCATTAGTGTGGAAAAAACACTTTTTGCACTTGTGATAGTGTTGAAAAGCCACTTTTCGCACTTGTGTTAGTGTTGAAAAACCACTTTTCGCACTTGTGTTAGTGTTGAAAAACCACTTTTCGCACTTGTGTTGGTGCAGGAAACCAATTTTGCCCTTGTATTAGTGTGGACAAAAACACTTTTCGCACTTGTGTTAGTGTAGAAAAACTGCTTTTCACACTTGTGTTAGTGTTGAAAATCCACTTTTCCCACTTGTGTTGGTGCAGGAAACCACTTTTGCACTTGTATTAGTGTGGAAAAAACACTTTTTGCACTTGTGATAGTGTTGAAAAACCACTTTTCGCACTTGTGTTAGTGTTGAAAAACCACTTTTTGCACTTGTGTTGGTGCAGGAAACCACTTTTGCACTTGTATTAGTGTGGAAAAACCACTTTTCGCACTTGTGTTAGTGTTGAAAAACCACTTTTCGCACTTGTGTTAGTGTTGAAAAACCACTTTTCGCACTTGTGTTGGTGCAGGAAACCACTTTTGCACTTGTATTAGTGTGGAAAAACCACTTTTCGCACTTGTGTTAGTGTTGAAAAACCACTTTTCGCACTTGTATTAGTGTGGAAACACCACTTTTTGCACTTGTGATAGTGTTGAAAAACCACTTTTTGCACTTGTGTTAGTGTTGAAAAACCAGTTTTTGCACTTGTGTTGGTGCAGGAAACCACTTTTGCACTTGTATTAGTGTGGAAAAGCACTTTTCGCACTTGTGTTAGTGTTGAAAAACCACTTTTCGCACTTGTGTTAGTGTTGAAAAACCACTTTTCGCACTTGTGTTGGTGCAGGAAACCACTTTTGCACTTGTATTAGTGTGGCAAAAACACTTTTTGCACTTGTGATAGTGTTGAAAAACCACTTTTCGCACTTGTGTTAGTGTTGACAAACCACTTTTCGCACTTGTGTTGGTGCAGGAAACCACTTTTGCACTTGTATTAGTGTGGTAAAAACACTTTTTGCACTTGTGATAGTGTTGAAAAACGACTTTTCGCACTTGTGTTGGTGCAGGAAACCACTTTTGCACTTGCATTAGTGTGGAAAAACCACTTTTCGCACTTGTGTTAGTGTTGAAAAACCACTTTTTGCACTTGTGTTAGTGTTGAAAAACCAGTTTTTGCACTTGTGTTGGTGCAGGAAACCACTTTTGCACTTGTATTAGTGTGGAAAACCACTTTTCGCACTTGTGTTAGTGTTGAAAAACCACTTTTCGCACTTGTGTTGGTGCAGGAAACCACTTTTGCACTTGTATTAGTGTGGAAAAAACACTTTTTGCACTTGTATTAGTGTGGAAAAACCACTTTTCGCACTTGTGTTAGTGTTGAAAAACCACTTTTCGCACTTGTGTTGGTGCAGGAAACCACTTTTGCACTTGTATTAGTGTGGAAAAAACACTTTTTGCACTTGTGATAGTGTTGAAAAACCACTTTTCGCACTTGTGTTAGTGTTGAAAAACCACTTTTCGCACTTGTGTTGGTGCAGGAAACCACTTTTGCACTTGTATTATTGTGGAAAAAACACTTTTTGCACTTGTGATAGTGTTGAAAAACCACTTTTCGCACTTGTGTTAGTGTTGAAAAACCACTTTTTGCACTTGTGTTGGTGCAGGAAACCACTTTTGCACTTGTATTAGTGTGGAAATAACACTTTTTGCACTTGTGATAGTGTTGAAAAACCACTTTTCGCACTTGTGTTAGTGTTGAAAAATGACTTTTCGCACTTGTGTTGGTGCAGGAAACCACTTTTGCACTTGTATTAGTGTGGAAAAAACACTTTTTGCACTTGTGATAGTGTTGAAAAACCACTTTTCGCACTTGTGTTCGTGTTGAAAAACCACTTTTCGCACTTGTGTTGGTGCAGGAAACCACTTTTGCACTTGTATTAGTGTGGAAAAACCACTTTTCGCACTTGTGTTAGTGTTGAAAAACCACTTTTCGCACTTGTGTTAGTGTTGAAAAACCACTTTTCGCACTTGTGTTGGTGCAGGAAACCACTTTTGCACTTGTATTAGTGTGGAAAAACCACTTTTCGCACTTGTGTTAGTGTTGAAAAACCACTTTTCGCACTTGCATTAGTGTGGAAAAACCACTTTTTGCACTTGTGATAGTGTTGAAAAAACACTTTTTGCACTTGTGTTAGTGTTGAAAAACGAGTTTTGCACTTGTGTTGGTGCAGGAAACCACTTTTGCACTTGTATTAGTGTGGAAAAACCACTTTTCGCACTTGTGTTAGTGTTGAAAAACCACTTTTCGCACTTGTGTTAGTGTTGAAAAACCACTTTTCGCACTTGTGTTGGTGCAGGAAACCACTTTTGCACTTGTATTAGTGTGGAAAAAACACTTTTTGCACTTGTGATAGTGTTGAAAAGCCACTTTTCGCACTTGTGTTAGTGTTGAAAAACCACTTTTTGCACTTGTGTTCTTGCAGGAAACCACTTTTGCACTTGTATTAGTGTGGAAAAAACACTTTTTGCACTTGTGATAGTGTTGAAAAACCACTTTTCGCACTTGTGTTAGTGTTGAAAAACCACTTTTCGCACTTGTGTTGGTGCAGGAAACCACTTTTGCACTTGTATTAGTGTGGAAAAAACACTTTTTGCACTTGTGATAGTGTTGAAAAACCACTTTTTGCACTTGTGTTAGTGTTGAAAAACCACTTTTCGCACTTGTGATAGTGTTGAAAAACCACTTTTCGCACTTGTGTTAGTGTTGAAAAACCACTTTTCGCACTTGTGTTAGTGTTGAAAAACCACTTTTCGCACTTATGTTGGTGCAGGAAACCACTTTTCGCACTTGTGTTAGTGTTGAAAAACCACTTTTCGCACTTGTGTTGGTGCAGGAAACCACTTTTGCACTTGTATTAGTGTGGAAAAACCACTTTTCGCACTTGTGTTATTGTTGAAAAACCACTTTTCGCATTTGTGTTGGTGCAGGAAACCAGTTTTGTACTTGTATTAGTGTTGAAAAACCACTTTTCGCACTTGTGTTAGTGTTGAAAAACCACTTTTCGCACTTGTGTTGGTGCAGGAAACCACTTTTGCACTTGTATTAGTGTGGAAAAAACACTTTTTGCACTTGTGATAGTGTTGAAAAACCACTTTTCGCACTTGTGTTAGTGTTGAAAAACCACTTTTCGCACTTGTGTTGGTGCAGGAAACCACTTTTGCACTTGTATTATTGTGGAAAAAACACTTTTTGCGCTTGTGATAGTGTTGAAAAACCACTTTTCGCACTTGTGTTAGTGTTGAAAAACCAATTTTTGCACTTGTGTTGGTGCAGGAAACCACTTTTGCACTTGTATTAGTGTGGAAAAAACACTTTTTGCACTTGTGATAGCGTTGAAAAACCACTTTTCGCACTTGTGTTAGTGTTGAAAAACCACTTTTCGCACTTGGGTTAGTGTTGAAAAACCATTTTTCGCACTTGTGATAGTGTTGAAAAAACACTTTTCGCACTTGTGTTAGTGTTGAAAAAACACTTTTCGCACTTGTGTTGCTTCAGGAAACCACTTTTGCACTTGTATTAGTGTGGAAAAAACACTTTTTGCACTTGTGATAGTGTTGAAAAACCACTTTTCGCACTTGTGTTAGTGTTGAAAAACGACTTTTCGCACTTGTGTTGGTGCAGGAAACCACTTTTGCACTTGTATTAGTGTGGAAAAAACACTTTTTGCACTTGTGATATTGTTGAAAAACCACTTTTCGCACTTGTGTTAGTGTTGAAAAACCACTTTTCGAACTTGTGTTGGTGCAGGAAACCACTTTTGCACTTGTATTAGTGTGGAAAACCACTTTTCGCACTTGTGTTAGTGTTGAAAAACCACTTTTCGCACTTGTGTTGGTGCAGGAAACCACTTTTGCACTTGTATTTGTGTGGAAAAAACACTTTTTGCACTTGTGATAGTGTTGAAAAACCACTTTTCGCACTTGTGTTAGTGTTGAAAAACCACTTTTCGCACTTGTGTTGGTACAGGAAACCACTTTTGCACATGTATTAGTGTGGAAAAACCACTTTTCGCACTTGTGTTAGTGTTGAAAAACCACTTTTTGCACTTGTGTTAGTGTTGAAAAACCACTTTTCGCACTTGTGTTGGTGCAGGAAACCACTTTTGCACTTGTATTTGTGTGGAAAAAACACTTTTTGCACTTGTGATAGTATTGAAAAACCACTTTTCGCACTTGTGTTAATGTTGAAAAACCACTTTTCGCACTTGTGTTGGTGCAGGAAACCACTTTTGCACTTGTATTAGTGTGGAAAAACCACTTTTCGCACTTGTGTTAGTGTTGAAAAACCACTTTTCGCACTTGTGTTGGTGCAGGAAACCACTTTTGCACTTGTATTTGTGTGGAAAAAACACTTTTTGCACTTGTGATAGTGTTGAAAAACCACTTTTCGCACTTGTGTTAGTGTTGAAAAACCACTTTTCGCACTTGTGTTGGTACAGGAAACCACTTTTGCACATGTATTAGTGTGGAAAAACCACTTTTCGCACTTGTGTTAGTGTTGAAAAACCACTTTTTGCACTTCTGTTAGTGTTGAAAAACCACTTTTCGCACTTGTGTTAGTGTTGAAAAACCATTTTTCGCACTTGTGATAGTGTTGAAAAACCACTTTTCGCACTTGTGTTAGTGTTGAAAAACCACTTTTCGCACTTGTGTTAGTGTTGAAAAACCACTTTTTGCACTTGTGTTGGTGCAGGAAACCACTTTTGCACTTGTATTAGTGTGGAAAAAACACTTTTTACCTTCGCAAAAGCGGAAGGTTATGTTTTGATCGCTGTGTATTTATTTGTATGTCTGTGTGTGTGTGTGTGTATGTTATTCGCATAACTCAAAAAGTATTCAACCGAATTGCATGAAATTTGGTGGGATGATTGGTTATTATACGGGACACATTTGATTAGATTTTGGGAGCAATCGGGTCAAAGGTCAGGGGGGTCACGACCTTGCAAAATGTGCGTTTTTTGTCATAACTCGGTCAATTCTTATCCGATTTGCATGAAATCAGCACCAAACTGTTCACTGTTCTGTTCCCTACACTCCCATGCCAAGTACAGAACAGTAGCTGCGGCGAAGGTATGCGCTCTACCGAGTGCCCGTTCTAGTTGCACTTGTGATAGTGTTGAAAAACCACTTTTCGCACTTGTGTTAGTGTTGAAAAACGACTTTTCGCACTTGTGTTGGTGCAGGAAACCACTTTTGCACTTGTATTAGTGTGGAAAAAACCCTTTTCGCACTTGTGTTAGTGTTGAAAAAACACTTTTCGCACTTGTGTTGGTGCAGGAAACCACTTTTGCACTTGTATTTGTGTGGAAAAAACACTTTTTGCACTTGTGATAGTGTTGAAAAACCACTTTTCGCACTTGTGTTAGTGTTGAAAAACCACTTTTCGCACTTGTGTTGGTACAGGAAACCACTTTTGCACTTGTATTAGTGTGGAAAAACCACTTTTCGCACTTGTGTTAGTGTTGAAAAACCACTTTTTGCACTTGTGTTAGTGTTGAAAAACCACTTTTCGCACTTGTGTTAGTGTTGAAAAACCATTTTTCGCACTTGTGATAGTGTTGAAAAACCACTTTTCGCACTTGTGTTAGTGTTGAAAAACCACTTTTCGCACTTGTGTTAGTGTTGAAAAACTACTTTTTGCACTTGTGTTGCTTCAGGAAACCACTTTTGCACTTGTATTAGTGTGGAAAAAACACTTTTTGCACTTGTGATAGTGTTGAAAAACCACTTTTCGCACTTGTGTTAGTGTTGAAAAACCACTTTTTGCACTAGTGGTGCAGGAAACCACTTTTGCACTTGTATTAGTGTGGAAAAAACACTTTTTGCACTTGTGTTAGTGTTGAAAAACCACTTTTCACACTTGTGTTAGTGTTGAAAAACCACTTTTCGCACTTGTGTTAGTGTTGAAAAACCACTTATCGCACTTGTGATAGTGTTGAAAAACCACTTTTCGCACTTGTGTTAGTGTTGAAAAACCACTTTTCGCACTTGTGTTAGTGTTGAAAAACCACTTTTCGCACTTGTGTTAGTGTTGAAAAACCACTTTTCGCACTTGTGTTGGTGCAGGAAACCACTTTTGCACTTGTATTAGTGTGGAAAAAACACCTTTTGCACTTGTGATAGTGTTGAAAAACCACTTTTTACACTTGTGTTAGTGTTGAAAAACCACTTTTCGCACTTGTGTTGGTGCAGGAAACCACTTTTGCACTTGTATTAGTGTGGAAAAAACACTTTTTGCACTTGTGATAGTGTTGAAAAACCACTTTTCGCACTTGTGTTAGTGTTGAAAAACCACTTTTCGCACTGTGTTG